>NW_026947246.1:0-1000 GCF_030014385.1 Trichomycterus rosablanca | reverse complement strand
CACACACATACACACACACACACACACGCCGGTTTCACTGTGACATCATAAAAACGAAGCAGATACTCACATAAAAGACTATAAAAAGGTTAGAAATGCCCTCAAGGCCACCGTACTGCACCACATCCAATTACACACTAACACAGTCTAATAAGGAACTAGATTAGTGATCAGAGGTTTGCTGGTTCAAGTCCCACCACCACCAAGGTGCTATTGCTGGGCCCCTGAGTGAGGCCCTTAATCCTTGATTACTTGGACTGTGTTCAGTTGCTGCCTTGAATAAAAGTTTGTTGCTGAATGCTGTAAATAAAATAATTGATATAATTTAGGGTTAGTGGCCCCGTATTTTAACCCAGTTTGTACTGGGATCATCTCCTCCTGTACTGGGATCATCTCCTCCTGTACTGGGATCATCTCCTCCTGTACTGGGATCATCTCCTCCTGTACTGGGATCATCTCCTCCTGTACTGGGATCATCTCCTCCTGTACTGGGATCATCTCTTCCTGTACTGGGATCATCTCCTCCTGTACTGGGATCATCTCCTCCTGTACTGGGATCATCTCCTCCTGTACTGGGATCATCTCCTCCTGTACTGGGATCATCTTTTCCTATACTGGGATCATCTCCTCCTGCCTCCTGACTCCTGTACTGTGATGTCACAAGCTGAAAATCTCGGGCCTCGCCACTGAAGCCTGAAGCTGAACTGGTGAAGCGTGACTGACCTCTGATACGATGGTGGAGATGAATTCCTTCCTCTCGTACGTCCAGCCGTCGGCGCAGCTCTCCGTCTCCGTGTCGTTCCGCTCGGCCGGCTCGCTGGCGTTCGGCCGGACCAGGTGCCACCGCGGCCGCACGTACCTGCTGCATTTGGAGAGTTTGGATTGGCTGACGGGTACGAACGCCGGCAGCAGAGACGCCTCGTCGCGCTCGGACAGGGCGGGGTCGGCGGCGGTGGCTCGGGCGGTCAGGTTGGGGACGGTGCAGTGATGCGGCGGGATT
>NW_026947245.1:0-6252 GCF_030014385.1 Trichomycterus rosablanca | reverse complement strand
AATTGGTGCACAAGACCTTTCTTACCTACGCTCCTCGATAAGCGTTTTAGGCAAGCCCCTACAGGTCTGTTTGTGCGTTTGAGACCCATCTTACCTGCGCTTCTGAATAAGCCTACTAGGCAAGTCCCCGAGGGTCTGTAATCAATTGATTACTCCAGGCTCATGAATGAGCCTATGTAGAGTAGCGTTGAGCTTACGAGGGTCCTAAATCGGTTCCCTCAGTCAACTGGGAGGATACCTTTGGCATGCATTTCCACCAGGATCGGTCACTTCAGAGGGTCCCCACCCATGATCGATGAGAGAGCCACCAAGCAGTGAGTGGCGTTCTCAGCACGTTGCTCCATCAGAGCTGAATAATTTCGTGGGGATCAGATACATACACTTTAAGCTCATGGATAAGCTATAAAGTGATGCTTAGGGTCCTGTTTTGGATGTCCTCATAATGTGTTCATAACATGTACACTTTTGAGCTCGTGGATAAGCTACAAAGTGATGTTTAGGGTCCTGTTTTGGATGCCCTCCTAGCAAGCCTGCAGTTGCAACGTTTCGATTGAAATAAATCTTCATCAGGCACAGGCTTGCCGAATCAAGTGAAACAGGAGAAGAATTTTCGAGACCCTCTCTAAATAGAGGTGTACTCACCAATTGAGGAGATCTGAGCTGATACCGTGTTTCCCTGAAATCAGCTGAGGCTGGAAATGGCCGTCTTTCAGCTGTGGGACGCTGCTTTGCTCGAGATCCCTCTGTAAGAAACTGAACTATACTTCACAGTTGACATGAATATCAACTGTTGTTTCCAAAAATTGAGCCGAAGTGAGTAAAATTACTCTCTTTCAGCTGTAGCACATGGCTGCTTCTAGATCTTTTTCTCAGCACCGTCAGATGTGGACTGAGTTGGTTTTTAGGTTGATGTAAGCCAATTCCGCCCCCTGGTGGAGGATGCGGAAGGGGCTCTCAAAACTGAGAAATGCATCAGGTGAGTATATTAGGTAAGTATAGTTTTTTTTAATTAATTTTTTAATTTGTCCCTGGATAGGGTTCAGGTGGGCTTTTTAATCCTTTATAAGGGCAAGATCATACCCTTTAATTATGTTATTTTTCCAAATGTAGTTTTATCAAAATAGGGGAAAACAATTACCCTCTGATGATGACAAATTCAAGGAAAATAAATACAATTCCATTATGTTATTTTTACCAAGGGTTTCTTTACATGGTAAAGAGGAAGAGAATGGATCTTGGCCGAATAAGACACTGTATTGTGTTCAAATAAGTGAATAAATTATCCTCTATACTAATCAAAATCCCTTTTATTCTTCTTTTCTCCCCAGATTTTGTTCCCCTGGTCCCACCGTTTTTCCACTTGGTAAGTATATCAGGTAAGTATAGTTTAGTTTTTTAATATACTTTAAGATGAGGTCAGAGTGTTTTTCTGTTAACCTCAAGGGGGATGGAGAGAGCGAGAGAGAGAGAGATATAGTGAGAGAGAGAGAGAGGGGGGGAGGGGGGCCGCACCCAGGTAAACATGGGTGGCACTGGCTGGGTTAGGTTTTAGGGTTTAAGGTCACGGGGTTAGGGTTAGGTTTTAGGGGGAGGGGGGGTGGTTAGGTTTAGGGGGAGGGGTTAGGGTTAGGTTTTAGGGGGAGGGGGGAGGTTAGGTTTAGGGGGAGGGGGGGGGGGGGGAAGGGGTTAGGTTTAGGGTTAGGGGTGGTTGGGGTTAGGGGTTACGAGACCTCAAAAGCCCCAGGGACCCGGACAAGTCCAGGGCTTAGGTTGGGCACGGGCCTACCTACATGTCACCAAGCACAACCACCCCATCCCCCATCAATCAATCAATCAATCCCCCATCTCCCGGGCTCATTTACATTCCCCTCTTAATAATGTTGTCCCCTTTCTGCCAGCTGCTCATGATTAAGCTTTATGGTGGCAGTCAATATTTGTTAGACGGGACCTGTTCGGTCCCACAACCCAGTGTGGAGGCTGTGCTTCCAACACGTCCCCCCACCCGAATAACTCGCCCATGACAGAGCAGGAAGTCCTCCTGCACGCCCTACCCATAGGAGTTGCGCCATGTACCTCCGCGGACGAATTGGTGCACAAGACCTTTCTTACCTACGCTCCTCGATAAGCGTTTTAGGCAAGCCCCTACAGGTCTGTTTGTGCGTTTGAGACCCATCTTACCTGCGCTTCTGAATAAGCCTACTAGGCAAGTCCCCGAGGGTCTGTAATCAATTGATTACTCCAGGCTCATGAATGAGCCTATGTAGAGTAGCGTTGAGCTTACGAGGGTCCTAAATCGGTTCCCTCAGTCAACTGGGAGGATACCTTTGGCATGCATTTCCACCAGGATCGGTCACTTCAGAGGGTCCCCACCCATGATCGATGAGAGAGCCACCAAGCAGTGAGTGGCGTTCTCAGCACGTTGCTCCATCAGAGCTGAATAATTTCGTGGGGATCAGATACATACACTTTAAGCTCATGGATAAGCTATAAAGTGATGCTTAGGGTCCTGTTTTGGATGTCCTCATAATGTGTTCATAACATGTACACTTTTGAGCTCGTGGATAAGCTACAAAGTGATGTTTAGGGTCCTGTTTTGGATGCCCTCCTAGCAAGCCTGCAGTTGCAACGTTTCGATTGAAATAAATCTTCATCAGGCACAGGCTTGCCGAATCAAGTGAAACAGGAGAAGAATTTTCGAGACCCTCTCTAAATAGAGGTGTACTCACCAATTGAGGAGATCTGAGCTGATACCGTGTTTCCCTGAAATCAGCTGAGGCTGGAAATGGCCGTCTTTCAGCTGTGGGACGCTGCTTTGCTCGAGATCCCTCTGTAAGAAACTGAACTATACTTCACAGTTGACATGAATATCAACTGTTGTTTCCAAAAATTGAGCCGAAGTGAGTAAAATTACTCTCTTTCAGCTGTAGCACATGGCTGCTTCTAGATCTTTTTCTCAGCACCGTCAGATGTGGACTGAGTTGGTTTTTAGGTTGATGTAAGCCAATTCCGCCCCCTGGTGGAGGATGCGGAAGGGGCTCTCAAAACTGAGAAATGCATCAGGTGAGTATATTAGGTAAGTATAGTTTTTTTTAATTAATTTTTTAATTTGTCCCTGGATAGGGTTCAGGTGGGCTTTTTAATCCTTTATAAGGGCAAGATCATACCCTTTAATTATGTTATTTTTCCAAATGTAGTTTTATCAAAATAGGGGAAAACAATTACCCTCTGATGATGACAAATTCAAGGAAAATAAATACAATTCCATTATGTTATTTTTACCAAGGGTTTCTTTACATGGTAAAGAGGAAGAGAATGGATCTTGGCCGAATAAGACACTGTATTGTGTTCAAATAAGTGAATAAATTATCCTCTATACTAATCAAAATCCCTTTTATTCTTCTTTTCTCCCCAGATTTTGTTCCCCTGGTCCCACCGTTTTTCCACTTGGTAAGTATATCAGGTAAGTATAGTTTAGTTTTTTAATATACTTTAAGATGAGGTCAGAGTGTTTTTCTGTTAACCTCAAGGGGGATGGAGAGAGCGAGAGAGAGAGAGATATAGTGAGAGAGAGAGAGAGGGGGGGAGGGGGGCCGCACCCAGGTAAACATGGGTGGCACTGGCTGGGTTAGGTTTTAGGGTTTAAGGTCACGGGGTTAGGGTTAGGTTTTAGGGGGAGGGGGGGTGGTTAGGTTTAGGGGGAGGGGTTAGGGTTAGGTTTTAGGGGGAGGGGGGAGGTTAGGTTTAGGGGGAGGGGGGGGGGGGGGAAGGGGTTAGGTTTAGGGTTAGGGGTGGTTGGGGTTAGGGGTTACGAGACCTCAAAAGCCCCAGGGACCCGGACAAGTCCAGGGCTTAGGTTGGGCACGGGCCTACCTACATGTCACCAAGCACAACCACCCCATCCCCCATCAATCAATCAATCAATCCCCCATCTCCCGGGCTCATTTACATTCCCCTCTTAATAATGTTGTCCCCTTTCTGCCAGCTGCTCATGATTAAGCTTTATGGTGGCAGTCAATATTTGTTAGACGGGACCTGTTCGGTCCCACAACCCAGTGTGGAGGCTGTGCTTCCAACACGTCCCCCCACCCGAATAACTCGCCCATGACAGAGCAGGAAGTCCTCCTGCACGCCCTACCCATAGGAGTTGCGCCATGTACCTCCGCGGACGAATTGGTGCACAAGACCTTTCTTACCTACGCTCCTCGATAAGCGTTTTAGGCAAGCCCCTACAGGTCTGTTTGTGCGTTTGAGACCCATCTTACCTGCGCTTCTGAATAAGCCTACTAGGCAAGTCCCCGAGGGTCTGTAATCAATTGATTACTCCAGGCTCATGAATGAGCCTATGTAGAGTAGCGTTGAGCTTACGAGGGTCCTAAATCGGTTCCCTCAGTCAACTGGGAGGATACCTTTGGCATGCATTTCCACCAGGATCGGTCACTTCAGAGGGTCCCCACCCATGATCGATGAGAGAGCCACCAAGCAGTGAGTGGCGTTCTCAGCACGTTGCTCCATCAGAGCTGAATAATTTCGTGGGGATCAGATACATACACTTTAAGCTCATGGATAAGCTATAAAGTGATGCTTAGGGTCCTGTTTTGGATGTCCTCATAATGTGTTCATAACATGTACACTTTTGAGCTCGTGGATAAGCTACAAAGTGATGTTTAGGGTCCTGTTTTGGATGCCCTCCTAGCAAGCCTGCAGTTGCAACGTTTCGATTGAAATAAATCTTCATCAGGCACAGGCTTGCCGAATCAAGTGAAACAGGAGAAGAATTTTCGAGACCCTCTCTAAATAGAGGTGTACTCACCAATTGAGGAGATCTGAGCTGATACCGTGTTTCCCTGAAATCAGCTGAGGCTGGAAATGGCCGTCTTTCAGCTGTGGGACGCTGCTTTGCTCGAGATCCCTCTGTAAGAAACTGAACTATACTTCACAGTTGACATGAATATCAACTGTTGTTTCCAAAAATTGAGCCGAAGTGAGTAAAATTACTCTCTTTCAGCTGTAGCACATGGCTGCTTCTAGATCTTTTTCTCAGCACCGTCAGATGTGGACTGAGTTGGTTTTTAGGTTGATGTAAGCCAATTCCGCCCCCTGGTGGAGGATGCGGAAGGGGCTCTCAAAACTGAGAAATGCATCAGGTGAGTATATTAGGTAAGTATAGTTTTTTTTAATTAATTTTTTAATTTGTCCCTGGATAGGGTTCAGGTGGGCTTTTTAATCCTTTATAAGGGCAAGATCATACCCTTTAATTATGTTATTTTTCCAAATGTAGTTTTATCAAAATAGGGGAAAACAATTACCCTCTGATGATGACAAATTCAAGGAAAATAAATACAATTCCATTATGTTATTTTTACCAAGGGTTTCTTTACATGGTAAAGAGGAAGAGAATGGATCTTGGCCGAATAAGACACTGTATTGTGTTCAAATAAGTGAATAAATTATCCTCTATACTAATCAAAATCCCTTTTATTCTTCTTTTCTCCCCAGATTTTGTTCCCCTGGTCCCACCGTTTTTCCACTTGGTAAGTATATCAGGTAAGTATAGTTTAGTTTTTTAATATACTTTAAGATGAGGTCAGAGTGTTTTTCTGTTAACCTCAAGGGGGATGGAGAGAGCAGGAGAGAGAGAGAGATATAGTGAGAGAGAGAGAGAGGGGGGGAGGGGGGCCGCACCCAGGTAAACATGGGTGGCACTGGCTGGGTTAGGTTTTAGGGTTTAAGGTCACGGGGTTAGGGTTAGGTTTTAGGGGGAGGGGGGGTGGTTAGGTTTAGGGGGAGGGGTTAGGGTTAGGTTTTAGGGGGAGGGGGGAGGTTAGGTTTAGGGGGAGGGGGGGGGGGGGGGAAGGGGTTAGGTTTAGGGTTAGGGGTGGTTGGGGTTAGGGGTTACGAGACCTCAAAAGCCCGAGGGCGGACAAGTCCAGGGCTTAGGTTGGGCACGGGCCTACCTACATGTCACCAAGCACAACCACCCCATCCCCCATCAATCAATCAATCAATCCCCCATCTCCCGGGCTCATTTACATTCCCCTCTTAATAATGTTGTCCCCTTTCTGCCAGCTGCTCATGATTAAGCTTTATGGTGGCAGTCAATATTTGTTAGACGGGACCTGTTCGGTCCCACAACCCAGTGTGGAGGCTGTGCTTCCAACACGTCCCCCCACCCGAATAACTCGCCCATGACAGAGCAGGAAGTCCTCCTGCACGCCCTACCCATAGGAGTTGCGCCATGTACCTCCGCGGACG
>NW_026947244.1:0-9459 GCF_030014385.1 Trichomycterus rosablanca | reverse complement strand
CTTAATTAAAGTTCTAATTGATTTTGAAATGTTTCACAACTTTGGATGTAGGCGGGTGATCTTTGGAAGTGCAGCTGTTATGGGTAATTGTAAAGTTTGAGAATATAAATAAATGTTTTTGTTTTTTGTGTTTCTGAATTTTGAAAAATGCAATGTAATGTTTGGAGCATTATTTATATATATATATATATATATATATATATATATATATATATATATATATATATATATATATATATATATATACTGATCAGCCATAACTTTAAAACCACCTTGTTTTTATACTCACTGTCCATTTTATCAGCTCCACTTACCATATAGAAGCACTTCGTAGTTCTACAATAACTGACTGTAGTCCGTCTGTTTCTCTGCATGCTTTGTTAGCCCCCTTTTATGCACTGTTCTTTAATGGTCAGGACTCTCCCAGGACCACCACAGAGTAGGTATTATTTAGGTGGTGGACCATTCTCAGCACAGCAGTGACAATGCCATGGTGGTGGTGTGTGTTGTGTTGGTATGAGTGGATAAGACACAGCAGCTGCTGAACACCTCACTGTCACTGCTGGACTGAGAACAGTCCACCAACCAAAAATATCCAGCCAACAGCACCCCATCTAGAAGATGACCGACACAAACAGCAGCAATAGATGAGTGATCGTCTCTGACTTTACATCTACAAGGTGGAGCAACCAGGTAGGAGTGTCTAACAGAGTGGACAGTGAGTGGACACGGTATTTAAAAACTCCAGCAGCGCTGCTGTGTCTGATCAGCTCATACTAGCACAACACACACTAACACACCACCACCATGTCAGTGTCACTGCGGTGCTGAGAATGATCCACCTAAATAATACCTGCTCTGTGGTGGTCCTGTAACTTAAATATATACAAATATTTGGAAATGCTGGGATGGTAGTCATTGTGTATGTGGAGGGTGTAGGAGTTAGTGACCTCAAAAGCATGCAGTGTTTCTCAGGATGTAGTTCAGGTGCTGTGGCAGATAAAAGTTTTCCACTCACTATGATGCAACAGAGGCCAAATCACTTTTAATGCATTAGTAACAGAGATGGGACTACGACTGCAGCTCAGAGGGATTTTTTTAATTCTGAAGAGAGCTCTACACAGGATTCAGTCATTAAAATTGTATTTACTTATTCACTTCTTAAACACTATGGCCTATGAACTGCGTAACATATGTTTAAATATCATCTTTTAAATGTTTACTACTCTTTCATGGATGATGCAGATTTTAAAGGTTTTTGGAGAAAATAGTCAGCAAAGGGTCTGTTTTACCACCACTTGCAGTGGGTCTAATTTATTGGGTGAAAGCCAGTCGCTGACGTTTTCAACTCAGAAGGATATTTAAAAAGGGATGGCAAACAAAAACTTTGCAGTAAAAAAATGAAGTATGTTTAAAACCCTTTAATGGTCTGCTCAACCATTTGGTTAAGCTTACTTTGAGTCTAAATACTAAAATACTTTAAAAATAAGCTGTATGTAAGTAATGTTGTTTGGGCCGTATCTAACCCACACGTGGGTCCGACACGTGGGCAGCATGCCGTACGCATCTTATCACCTACACTTTGATAAGTGCAGTGCAGCTCAGCGTTGTGTACGGAGAGACACACCCTGAGAGCAGCAGAGGTCGTAATTGCACCAGTCATGAGAGAGAGACCCCATCCGGCTTAGTCCCGCCCATATCTGAACAACAGGCCAATCGTTGTTCATGTGGTCATTTTTCTCATATTTACCGGGGGTGCCAGTAATTGTGAAACAGACTGTAAGTGGAGAATGAGACAGAAGGATAGACCAAAATGAGATGTCCAACAAACAAGTGGTTACATACTTCTGGCCATTTAGTCTACATAAATCTTCATGACCCCCCCACCCCTAGACTCTTACATTCATTATCAAAATAACATTTTATGTATTATTTTAACAATTATATAAAGGGAAATGTACAGAGGAGATTAAATTAATGAGTCAAATAAATAGAAGGTTGTAAATTCACATTGGTAGCAGTGTTTGGGGGAGGGGTATTGAAACCCCAGCAGTCATCACCTCAGCCCTCTTAATCATCCCTGTTGGCCCTGGTTTAGACATTTTCCATCCCCTTTTATCCTGTCTACAATAATTTATTAGTGACCCCACAGACTTGACCCGTGTGTATGTGTTAATGGTCATTTGTCACGCCCCGCCTGTTCTGTCAACACGCACCCAGGGAAGGTGAGTGGTGTGTTTTTGCACATATGCTAAGGGCTCCAGGATAGAAGAGCCAAATTATTTGCCATGTGTCCTTGCCCTTTTTTGTCAAAATCTGGCACTGGACATTTGGAGATATTAATTACCTTGTGTACCAATGTAGGGCAAGAAACATTTATGCTGTTAAAGGCAATTAGTAAATGTGACCGAATTTTATATCAATTTTATCTAATATATATATACCGTATATATATATATATATATATATTATATATATATATATATATTAGATAAAATTGATATAAAATTCGGTATTGTATGTATATATATATATATATATATATGTATATATACAGTGTATCACAAAAGTGAGTACACCCCTCACATTTCTGCAAATATTTCATTATATATATATAATATATAATAATAACGCATTGATGGTGGACGCTGGCGCATTTGGCTGCCGCTACCGTTACCGTATTTTACCGTATTTTACCGTATTTTATTGTATTTTTATCGTTTTTCGTTTTCATCTTTTTACACACCTTGTGGATCTATTTCTTTTATGTTACTTTTGATACTTTTATTTGTGCTTTTGATACTTTTTGTTCTTTCTACTGTACATCGCGTCTGCGGCCGGTGGTGAACGGTGGATGAGTTTTCCTGGGATCGGCACGATGTTGAACTATTCCGTTGACCAGCTGAGGAAGTTCAACAACTGCACTACTCCATCGTGTATTTCAGTCATCAAACAGCTTGGACTCCTTCGCCGGCCTCGTTATATTCACAGGGGCTCCCGGAGAAAGCTTGTTTATCTTCGAAACGGTAACGCTATTCCATCCTTCTGGTCAGCCGTGCGCACTGTCGCTCCGCAAACACGTCATCAGAGCGCTGCTGCCTTGCACACCAGTAGCGGTGTAGTCTCCATGACAACGCTGTCCACGGAGTGGGATGGGAAACGCGGAGTGGACTTAGCAAATCTCCGTTCTCTTCCTCGTTCCTCACAGCCAACTACACAACAATACCACTTGAAAATGGCATTGCTTAATGTTCGTTCACTCAACACAAAAAGTACTGTACTTAGTGAATTTATATCTGACAGTGAACTAGACTTTTTCTGTCTCACTGAAACTTGGCATAAACCCTTGGATTATTTTATGTTAAATCAGACCACGCCAATGGGATACTCGTATATTGATGAACCTCGTATGGAAGGGCGAGGTGGTGGTGTTGCTGCAGTCTATAGGGATGATATTAAAATAACCACTTTGTCTTTTCCTGCTGCTCTTTCTTTTGAACACCTGGCTTTCAAGTTGTCAGGGCCTACTCCTCTGGTCACTGCTGTAGTTTATCGTCCGCCAAAGCCAAACGCTTCCTTTCTCTCTGATTTTTCAGATTTTTTAACCCAGCTTAGTGCCCTCTCATCCTCTGTACTGCTTATGGGTGATTTTAACATCCATATTGATGACAACAACTGTAAATTTGCCAGGGAATTTTTGGAATTGTTACAGTGTTTTAATTTCACACAACATATACATTTTCCAACTCATAAAAAAGGTCATACTCTTGACCTTGTCTGCTCTACTGGTGTCCTAGTTCATCAGCCGTCCAGCCATGACCTTACTGTCTCTGATCATTTGACAATCATCATGGACATTGAGGTCACTAGGCCCATCACTAGAGCTAAACGTAAAATATCCTTCAGGAATCTTCAATATATCTCTCCCTCTGCTTTCTCAGATTCTCTTGTTAAAAAGATGTCTGTCTGTCCTGTACTGTCTAGTAATTCATCTGACCTTGTCGATTACTATAATGACATACTCGCCTCATGTCTTGATGAGCTGGCTCCTTTGAGAACCAAATTTGTTTCATTTAGTCATTCCGCACCATGGTACACAATTGAGCTTCACCAAATGAAATCCCGTAAACGCCAGCTTGAAAGACTTTATAAGAAAACCGGTCTAACAGTACATTATCAGATTTATTCTGATTATCTTCAACATTACAAAGACGCTCTTACGGCAGCCCGATCCACTTACTATTCCGAACTCATACATGCTGGATCAACAAATCCTAAGACTCTCTTTTCCACAATAAATAAACTTCTCAAACCAATTGACAATACTACCAATTCCTTTACAGTTGACAAGTGTAACTCTTACCTCTCATTTTTTCAAACAAAAGTTGAGAATATCCACAATTTTCTGACAGTTTCCCCTGTCATCTCTGTTTCTCCGCCTATCTCATCTCAATTTATTACCCAGCCTCTGTCTCAGTTCTCACCTGTGTCTCTTTTGGACCTATCTGAGATCTTAACAGGGATGCGAAGCTCCACTTGTGTTTTGGATCCTGCTCCATCAAAACTTGTTAAGGGTTGTTTTCCAGTTATCTCATCACTTATCACAGAGATAATCAATTCCTCTCTTAGTTCTGGCTCAGTCCCTCAATCACTCAAATTGGCTGCTGTTACTCCCATACTTAAAAAACCTGGACTTGACTCTAACATTATGAGTAACTTTCGGCCCATTTCCAATCTTCCATTTCTGTCGAAAATACTGGAACGTGTTGTTGCCTCACAGCTCAAAGATCACCTAAATTCCAATAATCTATTTGAATCATTTCAGTCTGGTTTCCGCCCCCAGCACAGCACTGAGTCAGCCCTCCTCAAAGTCACAAATGACCTTCTTCTTTCCTCAGACTCTGGACAAATTAATATTCTCGTCCTCCTTGATCTTACTGCAGCTTTTGACACCATTAATCACTCCATTCTTCTGTCCCGCCTTGAATCCTCTGTCAACATCACTGGTACTGCCCTTTTGTGGTTAAGGTCATATCTCATAAACAGACAACAGTTTGTTAATATCAACAATTGTAGTTCTGCCATTGCTCCACTGTCCCAAGGCGTTCCCCAAGGCTCAGTGTTAGGTCCCCTTTTGTTTATTCTTTATATGCTCCCCCTTGGTGACATCATACGTCGGCATGGTTTACATTTCCACTGCTATGCTGATGATATTCAGCTTTACATCTCCTCCAAATCCATTAATACTGAACTTCACTCCACTCTGACAAATTGCATCACTGAAATGAAATTGTGGATGAAAGCTAATTTCCTCAAATTAAACTGTGAAAAATCAGATATGATCATCGTAGGTCCTACAACCCTGGCAAAAACCACAAAAAATTTTCAAATTACCATTGATAATGACACTTTGTCTCCGTCTTCTAACATCCGAAATCTTGGTGTAATTTTTGATAGCAACCTCTCTTTTGACCGCCATGTAAATCACATCACCAAAACTGCTTTCTTTCATCTAAAAAACATAGCACGTCTACGTCCATCACTCTCCTTTTCTGCCGCCGAAACCTTGATTCATGCTTTTATTACATCCAGAATTGATTATTGCAATAGCATCCTTTATGGTACATCTAACAAAATCCTAAAAAAACTTCAGTATATCCAGAATTCAGCTGCTCGCCTCCTTACTCATACTCGCTCCCGTGATCATATTACACCTGTTCTACAAAAACTTCATTGGCTTCCCGTTGCTCAACGCATTCAATTCAAAATTCTTCTATTCACTCACAAAGCTCTCCATAATCAGGCCCCATCCTACCTCACCGACCTGCTCCATCAGCACATTCCCTCCCGTAGCCTTCGCTCTTCTGAGGCTAACCTACTGTCCATACCCTCTAGGACCAAGCACCGGACCTGGGGTGACAGGGCCTTTTCCATAGCTGCTCCATCTTTATGGAATGCTCTCCCCAAACACCTACGAGATTGTCCTGACCTGTCCAAATTCAAGTCACTTCTCAAAACTCATCTATTCAATATGGCATTTAACTTGTAACAACACGAAATAAATGCTTTTATTTTTGCTATTCTTTTTAATAGTTTTTATACTTAGATCACGACAGAAATGTGAAGTCCTAGATCCTAAAACTTGTAAAGTTTTCAGTTTCCTGATTGCATGTAAATCTGTCCTGTTTCTGTCTAATTTTAAGAAATTGTTCTATATTTGTTGTTCTCTCTCATAATTTAGCTAATTTTTAATGAACTGTCTTATGCTGCTCTCTTTGTTTTTATCTTAATTATTCTTGATGTTGATGTACTATTTTGATTTTGTACTATGATTTGTATGGTGTATGTACGTATTTGTTTTGATTATTTGTCTTATGTAAAGCGTCTTTGAGTATCTTGAAAAGCGCTATATAAATAAAATGTATTATTATTATTATTATAAACTAAACAGTTGAGAGCAAACCTGGCATTGGTTGGGCTTGAACCAGAAACCTTCTGCTTACTAGTCTAGTACCCTAATTGTTAGGCTACCACTGCCCTACCTTAAAACTTACTGTTAGTCTATGAACTACAGTTGGGTTAAACCACTGGAAACTCAATAACAACCAATTTGAGCTATGACGTGTTATATAAACACTACCTTGAGATTCAAGAGTGCTTGATGTGTTACAAGAATGGTGAAATTTAAGGAGCTGTCACAAAAGCAGAGAAAGGAGATCATTGCATCACACCAAAAGGGCAATGGGTATAAGAAGATTTCCTGGGACAAATGTGCCAGTGGCAACCACATTAAGATCACTTAAACAAGAGCTTCATGGCCGAACTCCCTGATGGATGCCACTCTTGACCAAGAAGCACAGAAACAGTCAATTGGAATATGGCGGAAGGAATTTGGAGGGCATGCAGAGTTCTGGGACACAGTTCTATAGAGTGATGAATTAAAACCACATGGAAAAACCATATGGACATATGGTTTGTCTGGCACAAGGCAAGGCTTATGACAAAAAGACTACTATTTCAATGGTTAAATGTGAAGCTGGGTTAGTGATGTAGGGATGTTTTTCCACTGGAGAAACTGGCAATTGTGACATCATGGATCATAGCTTTCTTCTGTGGCCAGGTAGGGGTAATCCCATTGGTGTGTTTAGAAATGTTCAAGGTCTTATTGTCATTGTGTTGTTGAGCTCCTCTCTTAACTTTTGCAATACTCCTTGGACAAATCTGCCATAACATTAAAACCACCTCCTTGTTTCTACACTCACTGTCCATTTTATCGGCTCCACTTACCATATAGAAGTTCTTTGTAGTTCTACAATTACTGACTGTAGTCCATCTGTTTCTCTGGATGCTTTGTTAGCCCCCTTTCATGCTGTTCTTCAATGGTCAGGACCCCCACAGGACCACTACAGAGTAGGTATTATTTGGGTGGTGGGCCATTCTCAGCACTGCAGTGACACTGACATGGTGGTGGTGTGTTAGTGTGTGTTGTGCTGATATGAGTGGATAAGACACAACTGCGCTGATGGAGTTTTTAAACACCTCACTGTCACTGCTGGACTGAGAATAGCCCAAAAATATCCAGCCAACAGCAGTGTCCTGTGACCACTGATGGAGGTCTAGAAGATGACGAACTCAAACAGCAGCAATAGATGAGCGATCGTCTCTGACTTTACATCTACAAGGTGGACCAACTGGGTAGGAGTGTCTAATAGAGTGGACACGGTATTTAAAAATTCCAGCAGCGCTTCTGTGTCTGATCCACTCATACCAGCACAACACACACTAACACACCACCAATATGTCATTGTCACTGCAGTGCTGAGAATGATCCACCACCTAAATAATACCTGCTCTTTGGTGGTCCTGTGGGGGTCCTGACCATTGAAGAACAGGGTGAAAGGGGGCTAACAAAGCATGCAGAGAAACAGATGGACTACAGTCAGTAATTGTAGAACTACAAAGTGCTTCTGTATGGTAAGTGGAGCTGATAAAATAGACAATGAGTGTAGAAACAATTAGGTGGTTTTAATGTTATGGCTGATCGGTGTATATATATATATATATATACTGTATATATATATTAGGGCTGTCAAACGATTAAATTTTTTAATCGCGATTAATCTCAGAATTTCATATAGTTAATCGCGATTAATCACATTAAAAAAATCTCTGTAAATGTTGTAGAAAACAAGGATTTTTAAGTGAAATGTTACAATTAAAATGGTGAACATATTTTATGCTAAATGTACTGATGTTAAAAACTGCTGGGACAAGAGAAAACTGTAAGGGAGTTTTATTCACTCACATACTAGGCAGTAATACTATCCAGCAGAGACCCTTGACTTCGTATATATGTCAGATGCGCGGTTATTGTAACAGACTTTTCTGTGGTTGTATCGTGACGATGGTTTGATGGACGTTTCTACACGAAGTGAGTGTGTTTTGACTAGGGATGCATCGATACCATTTTTTCCCAACCGAGTACGAGTACAAGTACATGTATTTTTGTACTCGCCGATTCCGATACCTATTTAGAATGATCCAATCTGGAGCATTATGGAATAGTGTAGTGTTTAGTGTAAAATAGTGCAGTGGAACAGTTGCTTGCCATCACTAATTGTAAAAAAAAAAAAAACACCGCACAGACATCATTGAGAAAGCTTCTGATAAGCTAACGTAATTAATGTTCATTAATAAACGCACGTAATTAACGTTGTGCACATCATACATGCGATGCGATTCTGCTGATTGAAATATTTACTTTAAAAAGATAATACAGTCCGATCCCATGTGAGCCGATTCTATCAGCACGTTCGTGGTTCACCTCGGTAAATCGTAAACGACTCTGAGTCGACTCCCGCTCTGTGGTAATAACCAGTATAATTAAGCCTGAGCTTTATAAGGTAAGCGAGTCACACAGAATGTTCTGTAGTAGTTGGTGTTTATTTACAACCGCATCATTCATTATAACAGTAAACACAGAGAATTGACTGAGAAAAGAAACTTACGCTGCGCTTACAATGAGTCGACTCCTGAATCACTTGTATCGACACTGTGAACAGAGTATTGAACACAAACACAGCGGTCGCTGCTTTTGTAACCGGTTATCTTCGCTGTTAGCTCTATTTTAAAGGTTTTTTTTTCTCAAACGGAACTAAATAACATTAAACGTGCGTGTGAGCGTGGTCAGTGAGAATAATTCAATCTGTCTCCCGTGGGTGAAAAATGAATCGCTTTAGTTTTAGAAGTGAAAAAATCTCGTAATGTCATTTGCGTTAATGGCACTATTTTTTTTAATCGCGTTAAATTGAGATTGCGTTAATGCGTTATTATCGCGTTAACTTCGACAGCCCTAATATATATATATATATATATACACAGAATTTCTGGCAAGTACTGCTCATGTACTACATGCAAAAACAAACTCCTATATTCTTTATAGTGCGTGTCAGAGCTGTG
>NW_026947243.1:0-10043 GCF_030014385.1 Trichomycterus rosablanca | reverse complement strand
CAAGGCAAGGCAAGGCAAGACAAGACAAGACAAGACAAGACAAAAGAAAGACCATACAAGACAAGACAAGATAAGACAAGGCAAGACAAGACAAGACAAAAGACAAGACAAGACAAAGACAAGACAAAAGAAAGACCATACAAGACAAGACAAGACAAGACAAGGCAAGACAAGACAAGACAAGACAAGAAAGACAAGACAAGACAAGACAAATACAATACAAAAGAAAGACAAGACAAGACAAGACAAGACAAGACAAGACAAGACAAATGAAAGACCATACAAGACAAGACAAGACAAGACAAGACAAGAAAGACAAGACAAGACAAGACAAATACAATACAAAAGAAAGACAAGACAAGACAAGACAAGACAAGACAAAGACAAGACAAAAGAAAGACCATACAAGACAAGACAAGACAAGACAAGGCAAGACAAGACAAGACAAGACAAGACAAGAAAGACAAGACAAGACAAGACAAGACAAATACAATACAAAAGAAAGACAAGACAAGACAAGACAAGACAAGACAAGACAAGACAAGACAAATGAAAGACCATACAAGACAAGACAAGACAAGACAAGACAAGACAAAAGAAAGACCATACAAGACAAGACCATACAAGACATGACCATGCAAGGCAAGGCAAGGCAAGGCAAGGCAAAGCAAGGCAAGGCAAGGCAAGGCAAGACAAGACAAGACAAGACAAGACAAGAAAGACAAGACAAGACAAATACAATACAAAAGAAAGACAAGACAAGACAAGACAAGACAAGACAAATACAATACAAAAGAAAGACAAGACAAGACAAGACAAGACAAGACAAGACAAGACAAGACAAATACAATACAAAAGAAAGACAAGACAAGACAAGACAAGACAAGACAAGACAAGACAAGACAAGACAAGACAAGACAAGACAAGACAAATACAATTCAAAAGAAAGACAAGACAGACAAGACAAGACAAGACAAGACAAGACAAGACAAGACAAGACAAGACAAGACAAGACAAGACAAGACAAAAGAAAGACCATACAAGACAAGACCATACAAGACATGACCATGCAAGGCAAGGCAAGGCAAGGCAAGTCAAGGCAAAGCAAGGCAAGGCAAGGCAAGGCAAGACAAGACAAGACAAGACAAGACAAGACAAGAAAGACAAGACAAGACAAGACAAGACAAATACAATACAAAAGAAAGACAAGACAAGACAAGACAAGACAAGACAAAGACAAGACAAAAGAAAGACCATACAAGACAAGACAAGACAAGACAAGGCAAGACAAGACAAGACAAGACAAGAAAGACAAGACAAGACAAGACAAATACAATACAAAAGAAAGACAAGACAAGACAAGACAAGACAAGACAAATGAAAGACCATACAAGACAAGACAAGACAAGACAAGACAAGACAAGACAAAAGAAAGACCATACAAGACAAGACCATACAAGACATGACCATGCAAGGCAAGGCAAGGCAAGGCAAGGCAAGGCAAGGCAAGACAAGACAAGACAAGACAAGACAAGAAAGACAAGACAAGACAAATACAATACAAAAGAAAGACAAGACAAGACAAGACAAGACAAGACAAGACAAATACAATACAAAAGAAAGACAAGACAAGACAAGACAAGACAAGACAAGACAAGACAAGACAAATACAATACAAAAGAAAGACAAGACAAGACAAGACAAGACAAGACAAGACAAGACAAGACAAGACAAATACAATACAAAAGAAAGACAAGACAAGACAAGACAAGACAAGACAAGACAAGACAAGACAAGACAAGACAAGACAAGACAAGACAAGACAAGACAAGACAAGACAAGACAAGACAAGACAAGACAAGACAAGACAAGACAAGACAAGACAAGACAAGACATGACCATGCAAGGCAAGGCAAGGCAAGGCAAGGCAAGTCAAGGCAAAGCAAGGCAAGGCAAGGCAAGGCAAGGCAAGACAAGACAAGACAAGACAAGACAAGACAAGACAAGACAAGAAAGACAAGACAAGACAAGACAAGACAAATACAATACAAAAGAAAGACAAGACAAGACAAGACAAGACAAGACAAGACAAGACAAGACATGACCATGCAAGGCAAGGCAAGGCAAGGCAAGGCAAGTCAAGGCAAGGCAAGGCAAGGCAAGACAAGACAAGACAAGACAAGACAAGACAAAAGAAAGACCATACAAGACAAGACAAGATAAGACAAGGCAAGACAAGACAAGACAAAAGACAAGACAAGACAAAGACAAGACAAAAGAAAGACCATACAAGACAAGACAAGACAAGACAAGACAAGACAAGACAAGGCAAGACAAGACAAGACAAGACAAGAAAGACAAGACAAGACAAGACAAATACAATACAAAAGAAAGACAAGACAAGACAAGACAAGACAAGACAAGACAAGACAAGACAAATGAAAGACCATACAAGACAAGACAAGACAAGACAAGACAAGACAAGACAAGACAAGACAAAAGAAAGACCATACAAGACAAGACCATACAAGACATGACCATGCAAGGCAAGGCAAGGCAAGGCAAGGCAAGGCAAAGCAAGGCAAGGCAAGGCAAGACAAGACAAGACAAGACAAGACAAGAAAGACAAGACAAGACAAGACAAATACAATACAAAAGAAAGACAAGACAAGACAAGACAAGACAAGACAAGACAAGACAAGACAAGACAAGACAAGACAAGACAAGACAAGACAAGACAAGACAAGACAAGACAAGACAAGACAAGACAAGACAAGGCAAGACATGACCATGCAAGGCAAGGCAAGGCAAGGCAAGGCAAGACAAGACAAGACAAGACAAGACAAGAAAGACAAGACAAGACAAGACAAATACAATACAAAAGAAAGACAAGACAAGACAAGACAAGACAAGACAAGACAAGACAAGACAAGACAAGACAAGACAAGACAAGACATGACCATGCAAGGCAAGGCAAGGCAAGGCAAGTCAAGGCAAAGCAAGGCAAGGCAAGACAAGACAAGACAAGACAAGACAAGACAAGACAAGACAAAAGAAAGACCATACAAGATAAGACAAGATAAGACAAGGCAAGACAAGACAAGACACAAGACAAGACAAAGACAAGACAAAAGAAAGACCATACAAGACAAGACAAGACAAGACAAGACAAGGCAAGACAAGACAAGACAAGACAAGAAAGACAAGACAAGACAAGACAAATACAATACAAAAGAAAGACAAGACAAGACAAGACAAGACAAGACAAATGAAAGACCATACAAGACAAGACAAGACAAGACAAGACAAGACAAGACAAGACAAAAGAAAGACCATACAAGACAAGACCATACAAGACATGACCATGCAAGGCAAGGCAAGGCAAGGCAAGGCAAGTCAAGGCAAAGCAAGGCAAGGCAAGGCAAGGCAAGGCAAGGCAAGGCAAGGCAAGACAAGACAAGACAAGACAAGACAAGACAAGAAAGACAAGACAAGACAAGACAAATACAATACAAAAGAAAGACAAGGCAAGGCAAGGCAAGACAAGACAAGACAAGACAAGACAAGAAAGACAAGACAAGACAAGACAAATACAATACAAAAGAAAGACAAGACAAGACAAGACAAGACAAGACAAGACAAGACAAAAGAAAGACCATACAAGACAAGACAAGACAAGGCAAGACAAGACCATACAAGACAAGACCATACAAGACATGACCATGCAAGGCAAGGCAAGGCAAGTCAAGGCAAAGCAAGGCAAGGCAAGGCAAGGCAAGACAAGACAAGACAAGACAAGAAAGACAAGACAAGACAAGACAAATACAATACAAAAGAAAGACAAGACAAGACAAGACAAGACAAAAGACAAGACAAGACAAAGACAAGACAAAAGAAAGACCATACAAGACAAGACAAGACAAGACAAGACAAGACAAGGCAAGACAAGACCATACAAGACAAGACCATACAAGACATGAGCATGCAAGGCAAGGCAAGGCAAGGCAAGTCAAGGCAAAGCAAGGCAAGGCAAGGCAAAGCAAGGCAAGGCAAGGCAAGGCAAGGCAAGACAAGACAAGACAAGACAAGACATGACCATGCAAGGCAAGGCAAGGCAAGGCAAGGCAAGGCAAGGCAAGGCAAGGCAAGGCAAGGCAAGGCAAGACAAGACAAGACAAGACAAATGAAAGACCATACAAGACAAGGCAAGGCAAGGCAAGGCAAGGCAAGGCAAGGCAAGGCAAGACACGACACGACACGACAAGACAAGACAAAAGACAAGACAAAAGACAAGACAAAAGACAAAAGACAAGACAAGACAAGACAAAGACAAGACAAGACATGACCATGCAAGGCAAGGCAAGGCAAGGCAAGACAAGACAAGACAAGACAAGACAAGACAAAGACAAGACAAGACAAATGAAAGACCATACAAGACAAGGCAAGGCAAGGCAAGGCAAGGCAAGGCAAGGCAAGGCAAGGCAAGGCAAGGCACGACACGACACGACAAGACAAAAGACAAGACAAAAGACAAGACAAAAGACAAGACAAGACAAGTCAAAAGACAAGACAAGACAAGACAAAGACAAGACAAAAGAAAGACCATACAAGACAAGACAAGATAAGACAAGGCAAGACAAGACAAGACAAAAGACAAGACAAGACAAAGACAAGACAAAAGAAAGACCATACAAGACAAGACAAGACAAGACAAGACAAGACAAGACAAGGCAAGACAAGACCATACAAGACAAGACCATACAAGACATGACCATGCAAGGCAAGGCAAGGCAAGGCAAGTCAAGGCAAAGCAAGGCAAGGCAAGGCAAGGCAAGACAAGACAAGACAAGACAAGACAAGACAAGAAACACAAGACAAGACAAGACAAATACAATACAAAAGAAAGACAAGACAAGACAAGACAAGACAAGACAAGACAAGACAATTGAAAGACAAGACAAGACAAGACAAGACAAGACAAGACAAAAGAAAGACCATACAAGACAAGACCATACAAGACATGACCATGCAAGGCAAGGCAAGGCAAGGCAAGGCAAGGCAAGGCAAGGCAAGGCAAGGCAAGACAAGACAAGACAAAAGAAAGACCATACAAGACAAGACCATACAAGACAAGACCATACAAGACATGACCATGCAAGGCAAGGCAAGGCAAGGCAAGGCAAGGCAAGGCAAGGCAAGGCAAGGCAAGACAAGACAAAAGAAAGACCATACAAGACAAGACAAGACAAGACAAGACAAGACAAGACAAGACAAATGAAAGACCATACAAGACCATACAAGACAAGACAAGACAAGACAAAGACAAGACAAGACAAGACAAATGAAAGACCATACAAGACAAGACAAGACAAGAAAGACAAGACAAGACAAATACAAGACAAAAGAAAGACCATACAAGACAAGACAAGACAAGACAAGACAAGGCAAGACAAGACCATACAAGACAAGACCATACAAGACAAGACCATACAAGACCATACAAGACAAGGCAAGGCAAGGCAAGGCAAGGAAAGACAAGACAAGACAAGACAAGACAAGACCATACAAGACAAGACAAGACAAGACAAGACAAGACAAGGCAAGGCCAGACAAGACAAGACAAGACAAGACAAGACAAGACAAAAGACAAAAGACAAGACAAAAGACAAGACAAAAGACAAGACAAGACAAAAGACAAGACAAGACAAAGACAAGACAAGACAAAAGAAAGACCATACAAGACAAGACAAGACAAGGCAAGACAAGACCATACAAGACAAGACCATACAAGACATGACCATGCAAGGCAAGGCAAGGCAAGGCAAGGCAAGGCAAGGCAAGACAAGACAAGACAAGACAAGACAAGACAAGAAAAGACAAGACAAATGAAAGACCATACAAGACAAGACAAGACAAGACATGACCATGCAAGGCAAGGCAAGTCAAGGCAAAGCAAGGCAAGGCAAGGCAAGGCAAGGCAAGACAAGACAAGACAAGACAAGACAAGACAAGAAAGACAAGACAAGACAAGACAAGACAAGACAAGACAAGACAAGACATGACCATGCAAGGCAAGGCAAGGCAAGGCAAGGCAAGGCAAGGCAAGGCAAGGCAAGGCAAGGCAAGACAAAACAGGACAAGACAAGACAAAGACAAGACAAGACAAATGAAAGACCATACAAGACAAGACAAGGCAAGGCAAGGCAAGGCAAGGCAAGGCATGACACGACACGACACGACACGACAAGACAAAAGACAAGACAAAAGACAAGACAAGACAAGACAAAAGACAAGACAAGACAAGACAAAGACAAGACAAAAGAAAGACCATACAAGACAAGACAAGATAAGACAAGGCAAGACAAGACAAGACAAAAGACAAGACAAGACAAAGACAAGACAAAAGAAAGACCATACAAGACAAGACAAGACAAGACAAGACAAGGCAAGACAAGACCATACAAGACAAGACCATACAAGACATGACCATGCAAGGCAAGGCAAGGCAAGGCAAGGCAAGGCAAGACAAGGCAAGGCAAGACAAGACAAGACAAGAAAGACAAGACAAGACAAGACTAATACAATACAAAAGAAAGACAAGACAAGACAAGACAAGACAAGACAAGACAAGACAAGACAAGACAAGACAAGACAAGACAAAAGAAAGACCATACAAGACAAGACCATACAAGACATGACCATGCAAGGCAAGGCAAGGCAAGGCAAGTCAAGGCAAAGCAAGGCAAGGCAAGGCAAGGCAAGGCAAGGCAAGGCAAGGCAAGGCAAGACAAGACAAGACAAGACAAGACAAGACAAGACAAGACAAGACAAGACAAGACAAGACAAATACAATACAAAAGAAAGACAAGACAAGACAAGACAAGACAAGACAAGACAAGACAAGACAAGACAAGACAAGACAAGACAAGACAAGACAAGACAAGACAAGACAAGACAAGACAAGACAAGACAAGACAAGACAAGACAAAGACAAGACAAGACAAGACAAGACAAGACAAGACAAGACAAGACATGACCATGCAAGGCAAGGCAAGGCAAGGCAAGGCAAGGCAAGGCAAGGCAAGGCAAGGCAAGGCAAGGCAAGGCAAGGCAAGGCAAGACAAGACAAGACAAGACTACAATACAAAAGAAAGACAAGACAAGACAAGACAAGACAAGACAAGACAAGACAAGACAAGACAAGACAAGACAAGACAAGACAAGACAAGACATGACCATGCAAGGCAAGGCAAGTCAAGTCAAGTCAAGGCAAGGCAAGGCAAGGCAAGGCAAGGCAAGGCAAGGCAAGACAAGACAAGACAAGACAAGACAAGACAAAAGAAAGACCATACAAGACAAGACAAGATAAGACAAGGCAAGACAAGACAAGACAAAAGACAAGACAAGACAAAGACAAGACAAAAGAAAGACCATACAAGACAAGACAAGACAAGACAAGACAAGGCAAGACAAGACAAGACAAGACAAGAAAGACAAGACAAGACAAGACAAATAGTCTTGTCAGACTAACTAGAACCGATCAGGATCTAAGATGGCGGCTGGCAAGTGTGGCATGTTTGGAATGTTGTTAACTCTTTTAATTTATTTGTTGTTTTTAGAGTTTTTTTGTGGAAAGTTGCACGGACGACGAATGGAACTTTTAGAAATTAATTTGGACCATCAGGAAATGTGTAGAGATAAGCATTTTGGTCATGGAAAGAGCGTATTCCTGGATACGTTTGTTTACCCGTCTTTGTTTCCGGCCAAGCGTCAGCTCAAGTGTACTCGCAATCATCAAAGTAATAGAATGAATTACCTGATTATTTCAATATGTTTGTTAATATCAGGGGATATACATCAATGTCCAGGACCAGGAGGGTTATCTTGGCGAGGACTGAAGGCGAAGGAGAATGCGAAAGTATGTGCGCGTTGCGATGGAAGTGGTATTGCACATATGCCGGTACATATGGAAACACCGACTGCTCGAATGGGAAGCCGGAACACTCAGCCAGGTTTCGAGCGTATTGTGCGGCAAGAAAACCACAGCGTGGACTCGTTTTTTTCATCAAGGGGTCTGCATATACGTCATCTTAACATCAGAAGCCTTCGACCTAAGATTGATGAGATTCGACTTCTGTGTAGAAGCAATAGAGTTGCTCTGCTGTGTATTTCAGAATCTTGGCTGGACAGTTCTATTAGAGACGCAGAAATAGAGATTGAGAATTATGTTATTGTGCGTAGAGATCGGAATCGTAAAGGTGGAGGAGTATGTGTCTATATAAGGGCAGATTTAAATTTTAAACAAAGGGAAGACCTAAATCATGATGAAATCGAAGCTGTATGGTTAGATATCTTGTTACCAATGTGTAAGCCTATCTTGATTGGAACATGCTACAGACCTCCAGATCAGAGTAATTTTTATGATTTATTAGAAGAGGTATGTGGTAGATGTGAATACATGGTTAAAACAGAAGTGATTATGGTTGGTGATTTTAATACTGATGTTTGGAATGCTGATATTACTTCATTTAAGGCCTTGATGAATTTTTGTCGTATGTTCGGTTTTTATCAATTAATTAATGAACCAACACGAGTCTGTTTGTCTACACAGACTGTAATTGATCTTGTTCTAGTGTCCGATAAGTCTAAGATAGTCAAAAGTGGTGTTATACATTATGGGATGAGTGATCATTGTGGTGTTTTTTGTACAAGAAAGATTAAGAAAAATGTGCTTAATTGTCATAATACTATAAATATTAGGTCTTTAAAACGGTACAGTAAGGATGTGTTTTTAGAAGGTTTAAGTCAAATGAATTGGTCAGAGGTTTTAAAATGTAATAATGTGGATCAAGCAGTGTTAGTTTTTAAAAGTATGTTTTTAAAGGTAGTAGATAAATTAGCTCCAGTAAGACACATTAGAGTAAAGCAAAGAAGCGCACCTTGGATGAATAGTGAAATTTTGGAAGAAATTAGGAAGAGAAATAGATTGTATTCAATTTTCATAAGAAATAAGGATGATGAGAGCTGGACAGAATTTAAAAAACAAAGGAATACGGTAAACAGATTAATAGAAAAAAATAAAAAGACTTATTTCAAAGAAAAGATATTTGAATATAGGAAGGATTCTAGTAAGTTATGGAAGTCGCTTAAGCAGCTTGGTTATAGTAATCGATTGACAACTAAAAGTAGTAGTTTTAGTTTGGAATCTGAAAACAGGGTTATGTCAGATAAGAGAGAGGTGGCAGAAAGGCTAAATAGTTTTTTTACCTCAGTTTCTAGTAGACTAGTGGATAAGTTGCCCAGTCAGAATGGTCAGTATGGGGAGAGTTATGTTCACAACTATTATAAACGACAAGGGGTTGTGATGGATAGTTTTTCTTTTAATTATGTGTCAGAGGAAGCAGTATGTAAAAAACTTATGAATTTAAACTGTTCTAAAGCAACGGGTCTTGATAATATCCCAGCTAGATTTTTAAGAGATGCTGCAGAGGTTATTTCCCCATGCATCACACATATCATTAATTTATCAATTCAATATGGGTACTTTCCAGTACAGTTTAAAGATGCAAGGGTGATTCCTTTTCACAAGAAAGGTAGTAAATTAAATGAAGAAAATTATAGGCCAATATCTATTCTAAGTACTTTATCAAAGATAATCGAAAAGATTATCTTTGAACAAATAAATGATTATTTGACTGGCCAAAATCTTATTTATGAATTTCAATCTGGTTTTAGGAAGTCTCATTCCACTGATACGTGTTTACTTTATTTAACTGATTTTATTAGAAGCGAGATAGATAAAGGGAATTTATGCGGCATGGTAATGTTGGACCTACAGAAGGCTTTTGATACTGTTGACCATGAGATTTTATTGACAAAGATAAAAGCTATTGGTTTTAAGGATATTGCTGTAAAATGGGTTGCTTCATATTTAAAAGGACGTAAACAGCAGGTGGAAATAGGAGGTGTTTTATCCTTACCCAGATTTATTGATTGTGGGGTTCCCCAAGGAAGTGTATTGGGTCCACTCTTTTTCCTTTTGT
>NW_026947242.1:0-10864 GCF_030014385.1 Trichomycterus rosablanca | reverse complement strand
CTAACTGTAACCAAACGTATTCAGATACTTTACACCACACACACACACACTTTCTAATGTTGTTCTCAGGAATAATAATTAAAAAAAAAGATAATTTAGGGGTTTTTTCTGCTCTTTAACATAGTAAAGGGCCACTTAAGAACTAGGGGTGGGTTTATAAAATCGATTTTTCGATTCGAATCGATCTTTATTTGAACAATCCGATATCGATTCATATAAACGCGAGATCGATCTTTTTAAATGAGCCCCTTTTTACGGTGCACATGGAAATCTGTTACCCCTTTAATTTCGCGTGACCAGCCAGTGTTTTTTCATGCAACGAGATCTGACCTGCACATCAGTTCAGCATGGCAGAAGCTCAAGTTATGACCACTACACAACTTTTTGCACTGATTTTACAGTGCTGGATTCGGGAGGAACTCGGTGTTCGATCTGCGATCAAAACTCGCCTCTCAATCACTGTGTGAAACAGCGAGGAAACACGGGAGAGGTTGTAAACAGGTGGTGGAGCGCAATATAGTTTATATCAGAATACATCAGCACACGAGTTTTACAGTATTTCTGACCTGATCGTTCTCTACAAAACTAAATATTTATTAACCTCCAACTCACTATAGAACAAGCCATGCTGCTCGTGTTGCCAAATCCACTCAGATTTATTTATTTAATCAGCGCACAAACTTTGATCTCTGGCTACTTGTTGATGTGCATGTTTGGACGTGGTATCATTAAACCTTTCATCACTTCTCACGTGTGTTTTCGTGACAAAACGTAGTTTTGGAGAGCAGAGAAGCTCGCCTGTGATTCCCCCTGGTGATAGATGGTGTAGTGTAAAACTCCCCATCGCCGATCAGTCGTGTAGTGTGAACATTACAGCGACCAGGTGTTAATCAGAGTGTCGTGTAGTGTAAACTTGGCATAAGCTGTTCAACAGCCAGGTGTATGTTTACATTACATTTACAATGTTGTAGCGTGTCAGACATATAAAATAATAATAAAAAATGAATGTTACTGTTTTCTGTTTTGGATTAATTATTTATGTAAACAAAATACACAAATATTTTTAATAATGACTGTTCTTTGTATTGAATTATCACATTCGTTCTCTGAACATCTTTACATATTTAAACAAAACCTGTTAATGTAACTCAAATATGCATAAATGTGTTGAATCGAAATCGAATCAAATCGAATCGGAAATCGAATCGAATCGGGACATTGTGAATCGAATCGAATCGATCCAGGAAATTAGTGGCGATACCCAGCCCTATTATTCACTACAATAAACAATTAATTAAACAAGGATTTTAAGTGAAATATGAAAAACAAAACCATATCTTTTTTACACATCTGCTACATTCTCCTCCCCTTCACTAAAATCCTGATCAGTTACTACCAGAATATGCATTTAAAACGTCATGATACCTCTCAAGCAATTGGACTAATTTTTCCTTGCCTACAAGGTCTGTGGAGCAGGAGTCAATGTCAATGTCACCAAGTCCAGCATCTTGGAGTCTTTGTTTGAGATCTGAAAGACCCATTGTTGGAGTCTGCTGGCATGGTGAAATCACTTCAGTTTGGCTCACTCCTTGGAAAAGCTCAAAATCCTCCACAGCTAAACAAGGCGACACATCAGCTAATTTAGTGTTTCTCTTCAGGGTAACTGGCTGATCAGAGAAATTGGTGACCTTCATGGGGATCCATCCGTCACCCCATAATGGTGTAACAATGCGCCCAACCATAATGTGTCGCGGCATGGCTTTGGAAGATGTGGGCTCAATAACAACTGTGCTCCCTGGAGACATGGGAACATTGCCTGGGAGTTTTCCACGAAGTAGGTGTTCTTGTTTTCCCAATAAAGTAACAGCTTGTTGGAGTCCCACCTTACTAGGTAACTCATTGCCTCGCCATTGGCATGTGTTTGCCATGAGATCCAAAAACTGTTCACATTCGTCAGAGGAATGTACACCACTGTTGGAAATGAGACACCAATAATCATTATTTTCTTTCATCTGATGCATGAGAAATTGAATCACATTTGTGCCTAATATTAATTCATCCTTCTGTCCTGGCACAACAAGAACTGCCACAACTAGCTTTCCCCATATACTTTTAACTCAGTTTCATACATGCATTTTGGTCTGATAAGTTTACCCCCACATCCAACTAAGACTATATTTTCAGTCAGTGGCTTTGGTTCTGGCAATACATTTTTATTTAGCATCCTTGCTTCAGCCTCTTCACTAAAGGTGCACGCCATAGACCCAGAATCGAGCATCCCTCGTACTTGAAATTTGTTATTTACACTAACTGGTGCATAAAACAACTCATCAAATGACTCAACTCTCTGCACATTCTGCACTATAACTTTAGCACCTACTGGTGCCTGAGTGCATGCATTCTGATAGCATTGTTCAAGGTCACTGAGGGGTGATTCAAATTTACCCACACTTTCCCCTCCAGAGTGCAGGCTTTCTAGTTTAAAGACTGTGACTCTTGGGAAGATGGTGGAAAAGCTTGGCTTGAAACAACATTAGCACAATTCTTTTTGATGTGACCTGGCTGAAAGCAGCTCAGACATAGATGGTGTCGTCTGCAATGAGCAAGAGTAGAGTGTTCACTAGATCTACAGACCTTGCATGGTTTTGCTGGTGGCTGAGGTGAGCTGAAGGGCTTTGCTGCAATTTGATTATTTTGTGTAAGCGCTCGATCAAGAAGGCTTACAAGTGCTCTCATGCAGTCATCCTCAACTGGTGGAGTAGGTGTGGCAGTAGTGGCAGCGTGTACAATCGATTCTGCTGAGTAGTTGCTGGGCACAATTACAGTTGGTTCAGGAGTCTGTACATGAACAATTGCATGTTTCACATGACTGGGACGTTTGGGCTTAGTGAGTGTCTGTTCTCTCAGCTCGGACTGATAGCGGTCAAGGTGTTCTTGTATGTCACTTGCTGTCCATTTATTTGGTGCCTTGAACTTGAAAACGGCAGAAACAAACATCATTGCAACTTCATGGCATGGGTCTTCTATTTGTCGTCCCAGCCTCCTCAGAGCCTCTTCTGCTGCATCCACAGCCTTATTTAAACGAACCCAGTACTCAATAGGATTTTCTCCCACCGCTGGTACTGTACCATAAAAGTCAGCTAAAGGCATGCATGAATATTTAATATCACTAAAGTGTTGTTTTAACACATTGAAGATTACTTTAGGATCATCACTAGGCTTTAACAAGGAGTTACTGCGAAGTGTTATCCTTACAATGTCCTTAGCTTTACCCATTAATCTAGAGAGTATCTCTTGAAACTGCTCTGCTAGTGGTACACTTCGCTTTCTTAAATAAGTTTGCATAAGCTCCTCCCATTCAAGTATAGTGAACTTATCAGAATCATCTCCCCAAAAAACAGGGGGTTCCCTAACGTCACTCTGCATAACCGATCTAACACCTGTCAAATTCAGTGAGTGTGTGTCTGTGGGTGACTGACTTGTATTTACAGACTGAGTTTGTGCAAAATTATCACTGTTCTCCCCACAAACCTCTTTTTGCTGAGCTGACATTAGTGTTTGGCCTACCTGATGGGCAATGTGTGTTATGAGATTGTGTAAAGCTGGATCATTAAGATCTGTTAAAACTGAATGTGAAGTATTGGGACCTTTGTCGGCAACATCATCAACTATTCGAGTAGAGCAAAATGCAGGTGAGGCTACACTTATTTTGCTCCTATCTGCAACTGGTGTAAATGGCACCCCACTAAGGTATCTGCCTCTACCCAACCCAAAACTAGATGTGTTCTCATCCATGGAACGAACCTTGTCTTTCTCCATAACATACGTCATTTCTGTATTCTATACTTTTCAAACAACGTTAAATAAATGCTAAACAGTAAACAGTTTAGACAGTAGAAAAAATATCAAAGTACTAAATACAATATTTACAGTTCACCAAGTGCATTTACTCTGTGCTGTGAAAGAAGGCAACTTAGCTGTCTCAGTTCAATAATGCTGGTTGATGCAAATCAGCAGCTCCTGGCGACCAAGCTGACGCTGATCCACTGTGCGAAGATCCACTGTAGACGGATCTGATGCAACAGGATCCGGGTCACGGCACCACATGTAGCCGGTGTGTACTTGTTGGTGAGATTCGCATTCAAATACACCTCCGTGAAGCTGGCCCCCCATGTGGTCAAAAATGGAATATACATATTATTATTCGTTTGTGCTGCGTTTGTGCTGGTTTGTGCCGTAGGAATCATCATGTGCTGGCACAGTTTTAGAGAAATTAAGCATTATATTTAATTACCTGTGACGTCACTCAGCCCCCCATCAGAGCCCAAAATGCACCAAAAGCATCTCATTCATTTGTGCTCCGTTTGTGCTGGTTTGTGCTGCTAAAAGAAACATTTGTGCTTTTTTAATTCTAAAGTTATAAAGCTATAAATATTACACCTGTGACGTCACCAGCCCCCCATTAACGTCCAAATTGCATCAAAAGCATCTCATTCGTTTGTGCTCCGTTTGTGCTGGTTTGTGCTGCTAAGAGAAATATTTGTGCTTTTTTAATTCTAAAGTTGTAAAGCTATAAATATTACACCTGTGACGTCACCAGCCCCCCATTAACGTCCAAATTGCATCAAAAGCATCTCATTCGTTTGTGCTCCGTTTGTGCTGGTTTGTGCTGCTAAAAGAAATATTTGTGCTTTTTTAATTCTAAAGTTATAAAGCTATAAATATTACACCTGTGACGTCACCAGCCCCCCATTAACGTCCAAATTGCATCAAAAGCATCTCATTCGTTTGTGCTCCGTTTGTGCTGGTTTGTGCTGCTAAAAGAAATATTTGTGCTTTTTTAATTCTAAAGTTATTACGCTATAAATATTACACCTGTGACGTCACCAGCCCCCCATTAACGTCCAAATTGCATCAAAAGCATCTCATTTGTTTGTGCTCCATTTGTGCTGGTTTGTGCTGCTAAAAGAAACATTTGTGCTTTTTTAATTCTCAAGTTATAGGCTAAATAATATTTTTTTTTATAAATTGAGGACATTTAGCCCATTAAAATGTTTAAACTGCATCAAAACCCTCTCATTTGTTTGACATAATTTTGTTTGACGTCATCTCATCTGGGTGGCGTCATTGGATGTGGATTCCACTTTGCACAGATATGTCAAAGCACTCAGCCATACTGCGTATCCTCTCCAATATCCTCTTGAAACTGAACACGCAGTTTTAACACTAGCCTCTCGATCCCCCGCTCCCCTGTTGTGAGCCACTTAGTACCCATTATCATGGTAATGACCCACAGCCTGTCTACACACAAACACCTATCATCCCCCTCTGCCCTAATTTTACAGACAGGACTGAGTTGCAGGTCTGTGAGAGCCAGAGATCTTGCTTGTTTGTGGGTGACCAAATACTTATTTTCCAGTTATTAGCTTTTTTAGTTTATTGCTTTCTTAGATCAATAGACCACTGAAGTCGTGCGTCATTCTGTAGTCCTCGTTATGCCCATATTTGGAGACCTGGGTCTAAGCGCGATTTCCAATGGGAAAAATTAACAGGGTTTTCAGAAAATCAACTCTAACGCATCCTGTGCTAAATAAACATGTTCAGAACCCTTTACATTTTGTCCTGTGTACATTTTTCTCCTGTACATCACAAGTTCAGAGTTTGGTCAGACCATAACAAGGCTTAGTTTCCCACCACCTTTGTGGCACATGTAATCTAGCCATATTGAGACTTTCCTGCCTGTAGTGGAATTATTTAGGAAAAGGTAACTCACAGGTTTGCTGGGATAAACGTTGGGGGTGGGTTGAATAGTGTGTTATCTGCTAGCATTTGCATGACAAAAGAGGACTGATAGCGCTCTAATGGTTGTGTAGAAGGAGGGGTTTGTCCTCAGAATCTCAGATTTTTAGTCAAGCTAGTGTTAATTGGTTTTCATGTTTTAACTGATATTCCTGCAATATACACAACTTATGGTGATCAGCAAATGGTTTGCTAGACTGTGGGAAATTGATCAGGTTTTCATGGTTGGGGCAATGGATTCCCATATGTGTATCACTGTAATCACACTGTAAAGAAGTAACCCCAAAGCATCCTCGGCTCATTAACATTGTTTGTACTACTACTACTGCAGCATCCACTTACAAACCACAAAAATATATAACCCTCACCATATAATGTTATATTAGTCATTAAGGTTATACTTGTTTATCCATCTCCCTGTGCAACTTTGTCAGTTCTGTTAGGTCTTCACACATCTGCATACTTTACACATTTATACTTTCCATCATGCTGCCCTGCATATTTATTGTATTAAGATGCACTGCCTTGTCTAATTACACTGCACTCATTCATTTTCTTTGTACTTTCCCTTTCACTAGACAGCATGCTGCACCAAAACCTTGGCAGAATGTCATTCTGCTCCACTATACACCACATTACCACGTTATTATAAAGACCTACCTTTCAATTACGCTCACTGGCCAGTAAATTGGGCTTCAACAACCCAAAACATTATTTTTATGCAAGCTTTATTAAAAAAAAAACACACATATGAGAAAGACCATTGTCCTAGCAACAAAAAGTTGATAGTCACGTTTGACTAAGGTCTGAGCATACTTTTCTTTTGGCCTCTGCTCAGGCGACTGTTGGAAGAGACATTCCAGGAAAGAGTTTTTATAGCGCATAAACACATCATTCTCATTTTAAGGTAATTTATTGCTTCTAATAAAACCCTGTGATAGTCCTCTGAGAATTTCATCATATTAATGACATTTAAAACAAGATTGGACAGTTCTGTGAAAAATATAAAACAAACATATGCTGTACATACACATTAAGAGGCAAGTGCCAATGTTCTGGCACATGGTCTCATATCCTAAATAAGGATATCTGGAACATGACCAGAATAGCCTGCACACTTAGTGTGCAAATGAGAGCAAAAGTGTACCCACACAGTGCCTCTAAGTGCATTGACATCACTGGTCACTGTACTGAGTGCAATGCAAAATTGTGCATTTCCAGTGAGAGTCTACCAGAGGTGAGCACACCAGCTGTGCTAGGATGCAGAACTGATTACATTGATGACAGTCTTCATACTGGAAAGGCAAAGCACATGCTATCTGGAGAGAAAAGACTGCCGGTCTCTGAAGAACTCTGGCAGGGTAAAAAACTGTGGCAAGCCACAGAGGCTTACAGGATAATGCCACTCGGTAACCCAGATCCTACCCACCTACCAAGCCTGAGTACATTAAGAAAAGCCAAACAAGAGAGAGGGGATAGGGAGGTAGGACACAAACACCCCATCCTTTCCCCCTCATCTAATAAAATACAGTGTTCTTCATAGGGGAAGTATTCATGACATCAGCCTTGACAATTTTTTTATGTCAACATTGGACCCCCTCTAACCAACTAGTCTACAAAATACTAGTAAAGACTCAAGTGTAAGTTTTGATGCTACAGGTACAGTAGTCAAAAGGCTCACTAGACCAACATAAACATCAGGACATATGTTTCCATATCAAGGAGTTCTGTCCTCTTCTATTCACATCCCAGTGGTGCAAATGCTGTCTGAGCGGCATAACATTAACGCCATATCAAACTGGGTCTCTGAATGGCTTAGAGGAGGAGCATCTGTACCAAAAGAAGTTGTTTCTGATTTCTCTCTTGCATTACTTGGTGGTCTTGTTAAGGCCTTTACTCCTTACTCTGGTTTGAAGACCTATATAAATAGAATAACAAAGACATTAGAACTATAAAACAAAGCATGAAATTTTGCTGTGACAAAACTTTTTTAAGCTATGTTACATTTAGATTTTTCACACTACCCCCTCCTGTGGTGAGTCTGTAGGTAGAATATACTTGTTGAAGGCCCACAAGCATTTAAAACCTTTGAAATAACATTAACATTTGGAATTCACAAATCAATTTAGCTGTGTAACATGTATGGAATAATGTTATAGATAACATTTTAACATTTAAAAGTTTAAAGGTTTTTAATGGTAATTTGATTATAATAAATTTTACTCTGTGATGCAATTTTAACATAGGGGCTAAGTGTCCTCACTTATTAAAAAAATAAAAAGAGAATTTAGCCTATAACTTGAGAATTAAAACAGCACAAATGTTTCTTTTAGCAGCACAAACCAGCACAAACGGAGCACAAACGAATGAGATGCTTTTGATGCAATTTGGACGTTAATGGGGGGGCTGGTGACGTCACGGGTGTAATATTTATAGCTTTATAACTTTAGAATTAAAAAAGCACAAATATTTCTTTCAGCAGCACAAACCAGCACAAATGGAGCACAAATGAATGAGATGCTTTTGATGCAATTTGGGCTCTGATGGGGGGCTGAGTGACGTCACAGGTAATTAAATATAATGCTTAATTTCTCTAAAACGGTGCCAGCACAAACGATGATTCCTACGGCACAAACCAGCACAAACGAATAATAATATTTATATTCCATTTTTGACCACATGGGGGGCCAGCTTCACGGAGGTGACTGTAGAAACTGTTGCCTTGGAAAGCAACGGAAACAAAGAAACAAGTCGATTAATTAGAATTACTTTTACTACATTAATACCACAATAATATTAAACTCTTCACCTAGTAATAAAAACATTAAATTCACTTCACGTCTAAGTGAGAATCTGAATTAAAAAACATCAGGATAAAATACTTATAAATACTGCAGATATTAATAATTAAATAACTATAAATAACTTGATATAAATAAAGATATAAGAGATCTGACTTTCTCAACATCAGTCCTGCACCAAGCAAATCTAATCCAGTTCATGACAGGACTAATAATTAGCATAAAGCTATTTTAAACAGTCTGAATATATTAACCTGATAATATTAAATAACATAATAAAATAAAAATAACAACAAATGCAGCATAAATGTAAAAGAAACAAACAAGAAAACCCTTTACCTTCCTGTTAGAATCCTGGCAGCCACTTTAACAAAGCTGGTGTCTCCAGCAGGTCGTTTCTAATGAAGAACGTGCAGAAGATCCTTCTTACCAAGTGACTCAGCTACAAGTCTAGAGTTTAGTCCTTAAATAGAGCTGAGGACAAAGACCCAAGACCAGTTAAAAACTCTGCATTGGTCAATCATCAGCCAACTATTCACACCTTCTTGTGTGAAGTACTAGCTCATTATCTATGGAAGGTGTGCAAATGAACTAGATGGAGCCACAGAGCATGATGGGTGAAGTCAAACTACACCTACAGGGGTTGGACAAAATAACTGAAACACCTGTCATTTTAGTGTGGGAGGTTTCATGGCTAAATTGGACCAGTCTGGTGGCCAATCTTCATTAATTGCACATTGCACCAGTAAGAGCAGAGTGTGAAGGTTCAATTAGCAGGGTAAGAGCACAGTTTTGCTCAAAATATTGCAATGCACACAACATTATGGGTGACATACCAGAGTTCAAAAGAGGACAAATTGTTGGTGCACGTCTTGCTGGCGCATCTGTGACCAAGACAGCAAGTCTTTGTGATGTATCAAGAGCCACGGTATCCAGGGTAATGTCAGCATACCACCAAGAAGGACAAACCACATCCAACAGGATTAACTGTGGACGCAAGAGGAAGCTGTCTGAAAGGGATGTTCGGGTGCTAACCCGGATTGTATCCAAAAAACATAAAACCACGGCTGCCCAAATCACGGCAGAATTAAATGTGCACCTCAACTCTCCTGTTTCCACCAGAACTGTCCGTCGGGAGCTCCACAGGGTCAATATACACGGCTGGGCTGCTATAGCCAAACCTTTGGTCACTCGTGCCAATGCCAAACGTCGGTTTCAATGGTGCAAGGAGCGCAAATCTTGGGCTGTGGACAATGTGAAACATGTATTGTTCTCTGATGAGTCCACCTTTACTGTTTTCCCCACATCCGGGAGAGTTACGGTGTGGAGAAGCCCCAAAGAAGCGTACCACCCAGACTGTTGCATGCCCAGAGTGAAGCATGGGGGTGGATCAGTGATGGTTTGGGCTGCCATATCATGGCATTCCCTTGGCCCAATACTTGTGCTAGATGGGCGCGTCACTGCCAAGGACTACCGAACCATTCTGGAGGACCATGTGCATCCAATGGCGGTGCCGTGTATCAGGATGACAATGCACCAATACACACAGCAAGACTGGTGAAAGATTGGTTTGATGAACATGAAAGTGAAGTTGAACATCTCCCATGGCCTGCACAGTCACCAGATCTAAATGTTATTGAGCCACTTTGGGGTGTTTTGGAGAAGCGAGTCAGGAAACGTTTTCCTCCACCAGCATCACGTAGTGACCTGGCCACTATCCTGCAAGAAGAATGGCTTAAAATCCCTCTGACCACTGTGCAGGACTTGTATATGTCATTTCCAAGACGAATTGACGCTGTATTGGCCGCAAAAGGAGGCCCTACACCATACTAATAAATTATTGTGGTCTAAAACCAGGTGTTTCAGTTATTTTGTCCAACCCCTGTATTTATCTCAGCAGAGAAGTTATTTACATTTAATCCTAAACACAAACAAGGAATTGAAAGGCTATTCTGTAAAGTGAAATGACATGAACTTAGATAAAGCTTTTATGATAAGAATCTAAGTCATGTAAAATGCTGTATGTATATTTGTGTGACTTTGTTCACATGCTAAAACTAGCAGACCTTGTTCATAGGTATGTGAGCGCAAATCCTCATTAAAAACATTTTGTACAGTTTGCAATGAAAGCTTTTAGACAGCCGTGACACATTTTGAAAGTAGCCCAATTTTCAACCATGACTGAATTTTTTAAACAAGCCCAATTTGGCTGGAAATCGCGAGAGTTGCCAGGTTCAGCAAAATTATCCAGCCTAATGTCTGGT
>NW_026947241.1:0-11292 GCF_030014385.1 Trichomycterus rosablanca | reverse complement strand
ACCTGAGAGGTCCAGACAATCCCCGTCCGAGAATCTTCTACCTGCTACCTAAAATACACAAGAAACCTGAGTTATGGAGTGTCCCGTTCGAAATACCACCAGGCCGCCCCATTGTCTCTGACTGTGGCAGCGAAACGTATGCCACAGCGGAGTACATTGAACATTTCCTGAACCCCATTAGTACCAAACACCCCAGCTACCTCAAGGATACCTATGATTTTATAAACAAGATAAAAAACCTTCTTCTCCCAACTGAGAGTCTTTTATTTACAATAGACATTGATAGTCTATACACCAACATTGACACACCGGCGGGCCTGGAAGCGATAAGAGAATGGTTCATCAGATACCCGGACAAACACAGACCTGATGACCTACTCCTAGAATTGCTGGAACTTAATTTGACCAAAAATGATTTTGAATTCGATTCCAAATTTTATGTACAAACAAAGGGAACGGCAATGGGGAAGAAGTTTGCCCCCTCGTACGCCAACATTTTTATGGCCCGATGGGAGGAACGGGCACTGAACAATTGGCCTTCTAAACCACTCTATTACTATAGATTCTTAGATGATATCTGGGGGATCTGGTCAGGGACACGAGATGAATTCATCGCTTTTGCAGCTCATCTCAATCAGTGTGATAAATCGATTAAGATAAAATACACACTGGATGAGTCAGAAGTTAATTTCCTTGACACCATAACCTACAAAGAGAAGGACCTAGGGGGTAGACATAAACTCCAGATCAAGGTCTTCTTCAAGGATACTGATACTCATGCGCTCCTGTTTAAATCAAGCCATCACCCAAAACATACCTTCAAAGGTATTGTGAAATCCCAATTGTTGAGATTTCACAGGATTTGTACCCAACCAGGGGATTTTTGGACAGCCAAGACAATTTTATTTAAAACTCTAGGGAAAAGAGGCTACTCCCGGTCCTTTCTCAGGGACTGTTTAAAGAAGTTCCTGGACAAGAAGAATCAGGAGGGAGCGGAAATAATCCCCCTGACAACTACCTTCTCGATGGGGAGTGTCAGACTGAACAGGCGCTTCAAAGAAAACTTCCAAAAATTTAACACAACGGACCAGGTGCTGGACCATCACAGGGTCATATCGGCCTATAGAAAGAACAAAAATCTGAGGGACATATTAGTCCACAGTAAGCTCCCGGGACTACAGGACACAAACACAAAAAAGAAAAAATCCATGCTATTAGGGCAATATAGACCTAAACGTTGGATTTCTAATCCACAAAGTAAACACCTTTACACCATTTGGCCACCCCTAAAACCCAACATCCAGAATTGTGTGTACCTAATTTACTGCAAAAAATGCAATCTACAATATGTGGGTGAGACCAGAAACACCTTGGCTACTAGATTAGCGCAACATCGATATAACATTAACAATAAAAAGGAAACACACACACTCCTGGTCCAACACTTCATAAAACATGACATTCAGTCACTAAGGGTCATGGGACTCCAACACAATACACTGTGGTCCCATAACACCCGTAGAACAATAGAAAGGGAATGGATAAATAAATTAAATTCGATACATCCATGGGGCCTTAACGAACAAGTTAGGCAGATCCAGTGAGAGAGGGGGATATGGGGATTAGTGATTGTGCTTGGTGACGTTTTTGTGGGGGACTGGAGTTGATGATTAGTGACATACGGTAGGCCAGTGCCCAACGTAGGCCCCGAACCTGCCCGACAGCCGGGACCGGTTTGGGACCTCGGTACCCTAACCCCAACCCCTAACCCCTTAACCTAACCCTAACCCCTAACCCTAACCCTAACCACCCCCCCTCCCCCTAAAACCTAACCCTAACCTCTTAACCCTAAAAACCTAACCCTAACCTAACCTCTAAACCTAACCTTAACCACTAAACCTAACCAATAACCCCCAACTACCCCTTCCTAAACTCTACCTCCTCAACCTAACCCTAACCACCCCCCCTCCCCCTAAAACCTAACCCTAACCCTTGACCTTAACCCTAAAAACCTAACCCTAACCCTAACCTAACCTCTAAACCTAACCTTAACCACTAAACCTAACCAATAACCCCCAACTACCCCTTCTCCCCCTCCTAAACTCTACCTCCTAAACAAAATAACTCAACCTAACCCAGCCAGTGCCACCTATGCCCACTGGTTGCCACCGACTCCCCTATTTACAGAACCAACCCCACGCCCCATACTACCACCCCCATTTCCCAGAAAAGCTAACCCTACTAATAAAGGAAAGAAGAAAAAACTACCTGACATACTTACCAATCCTGGAAAAACAAAGGGATCTCCTGGGAATATAATATTTAACTAAACAAGGGAAATACTTACCTGTTTCATTAACCAAATAATGGTCAGACGTACCGAATCTACTTACCAAGACAAAAGAAGAAGGAAAAAAAGAAACATAAAACACATATATTCGATATTCTCTTGGTTTTGTAAGATTATTGTTTGTTTCATTATTAAAAATCATTAAAAAATTCGTTTTTATTTGAAAAAAGGAAAAAAATCGGATGTAGGTCACGTGTTTTCACCTACCGTCATTCAAAAAAATCTGTCTAAAAAAAATAAAAAAAATAAAGCAGAATTTGAAAAGTGCGCCTAATTATTGAATTTCTGATTGGCTGAAGATCCTCGGGGGGGCGGAGCTCACCTCGGAGAGACACGGCAGCAGAGAACGAGAGCATTTTCGAATCGAACTGCTGAGAGCAAGACCCGAGAAAACGCTTGTCCACAGAGGATAAGAACCACTACAAACAAAGAAAGATCTTTTTATTTCAAGAAAACTTAACAACAAACCTACAATCTATCGAGTCTATGCCTGATGAAGGTTTCATTCAGAAACCGAAACGTTGCAACATCCGACTCGATATAACTAGATTATTAAAAAAACGATCTTAACAATGCCGTATGATAGACCACGCGGGGAACAGAGGGGACCTTTTCCTACTCCCCGTTTCTTTCACAGTCGCAATACGGCTTCAAATAGACAAGGATCTCGCGATTTTGTGAGATTCTATGAACATGAATCCCGATCCCGTTGTTTAAATCCGTATGGACGCGAACTCGGTAGGGATCATGCGGTGCCTAGTGGACACCAACACAGACCCCGATACAGGGAACCTGACAGACCAGGACCCGGATATCTGGGGTCCGAGGTCCCTAGGGCCCGATGCCCTTTTAACCTTAATAAAAACGCACACGAGGTGTGGAAAAATAAAACACACATTCGTGGTACACAGCGTGTCTGGAGCACGGCACCTGTGGGGCAGAGAAGGACAAAGTCATTCAATCAAAATAGAACATATGGCAAAGTACCCACCAAAAACAAAGCGACTACACTAACACAACAAACCGAACAAATTAATAGGAACAGCCCTGAATACAAAAGATTCAGGGATCTTACAAAGAGACTGTTCAACCTTTTACGTTCACATCATCACGTAGAAAGGATAAAATCAGACCCAGGTACTGATTTGCCAACCTTTTCTAGATTAACTGACTACCTAACTAACGTAATAAAACCAGCCAACCCAACGCCCAGCACAAAATCCCTCTTAGAGGGGAATGCCAAAAACTGGGCCTATACTACTCGCCTCATCCTCATTGATCACTACACATTACATATTGAACAGGAGGCTGAAAAATTACAACACTTGGAAATAGAAGATTGGGAAGCAATCTTCACAATAGCAACAAAGTGGTACCAGAGGAGGTACCCAAAAAATTACTCAAAGGAGGCAATCACAAAAATGAAAACTTGGCTAATGGCATTGGGGCACGAAGGGGGCAGTGGAGGGGAGATAGAGGTAACAAGAGAACTCCCAGGAAACATTGACATTTCTAGCCAGGAGGATTTTCCTCCCCTACCTCAGCGCGGGGAGACCCCCCCGCCACGTTCCATCCCTTGGGGACCACTGTCACCCTTTCCTATCACATTGCCACCTAGGTCACCCAGAAGGTCCAAAAACAGAACTCGGACACTAATGGGAAAGAACCCAGCTGTGGCCCAGAACCACACAGAACTTAACCAAATTGAACCCTGCTCGAGCCAACAGGAATCGACAACTTGGCCGCTTATCCACGAGCGACAAGTAAACACCCGCTCTAGATCACCCCCTTTAGTGGAGGTGCACAGGGAAAACATCACCTCATCAAGGATGGAGGGTTCCACACAGGACCCTCCAGCATCCTTGAATGATCAACCAGAATTAATTGAGGTACCAGAATCTACAAATCAAATAGAGAGGGCTGTTGGCTCAGAAATAGAGCAACCAGTAGTACAAATACAACCACTGGAAAAAACAGGGCTGCCAAAACCAACAATTCCAATAGAGGGAGCCATTGGATCAGAAATAGAACAATTTAGTTCACCTATAAATCCACTGGACATGATCCCTGGAGAGGAATTGGAGACCAGTCTCTTACCAGAGCCCCTCTTAAGTCCAATAATAATGACAACCAGCTCACCAGTTACCTTTAAACCAAAAAGACATATGTCCACATGTAAGAAAACGGTGACCTGGAATTTCAGTGCCCGAAAACCGGTCTGTATCCTGGGCGACTCGAATCTTTCCAGGATCACAAGCCATACATTCGACAACGTACAGATTGATAGTTACCCAGGTGGCACATTTAGGCACATAGAGAACGTGATAAACAAAGCCACGGTCATGACAAAGGTACAAACTGTCATCTTGGCCTTCGGTATTAATCACCGCAGCCAAAAAGGTAAGGAAACTGCGGTAAAACAAATGCAGAGGGCACTGAGGGCAGCCACCAAAAAATTCCCGGGTGCAGCCATCTGGGTACCAATGGTAAATTTTTCAAACAATCTAAAAGTGGAAGAACGGAGCATGCTTACGATCTTGAACAAGCATATTAGCAAAAATGTGCCTTATTTGCCACTACTCCCAACTACACAATTCCAAGTTGTTCAGGATGACATACATTGGACACCAACATGCGCCGAGGCCATGTTGACACACTGGGCAGAAAAATTAAACTTCACGGCCCTGTGAACCCAAAACGGGGTCCACTATTGGGGGGTGAGGTTTTAAATTTAACAAAAAACTTTGCACCCACCAACAGTCAATTAAGACTATTAAATAAGGGCCTGTCATTTGTACCCACTCCAAAAATAGACAGAAACATGAAAAAACAACTCACTTTGGACATGCAACAATACCATAGGAGACTACTCCTTACAACGTACTTTAGATTTAATCAGGAATCCGATCCGCCACCCTTTACTCCTAAGTCCACGTGGACACCTAAACTCTCACAGGTCCCGAACACCATTAGGAAAATTATTAGGGCGGACAGGTTTGCGAATAAACAGCTACCTTGGGACTACAGGGAGACCCCAAACCTCGACAGAGAGGAACAACGGGCCCTGACACAATTAGGCCGGGACAAATCTATCGTTATTAAGCCAGCCGATAAAGGCAGTGTGATTGTTCTAATGGACAGAGAGGCCTACACATGGGAAGCAGAGAGGCAATTACATCAGGTAAGTTACTATAAAAAGTTGGACGAACCAATCTTTCTAAAATCTATTCCGGAAGTCCAAAATATCCTCACTAAATTACGGGAAAGGGGCTACATCAATAGGAAACAGGAGACTTACCTGAGAGGTCCAGACAATCCCCGTCCGAGAATCTTCTACCTGCTACCTAAAATACACAAGAAACCTGAGTTATGGAGTGTCCCGTTCGAAATACCACCAGGCCGCCCCATTGTCTCTGACTGTGGCAGCGAAACGTATGCCACAGCGGAGTACATTGAACATTTCCTGAACCCCATTAGTACCAAACACCCCAGCTACCTCAAGGATACCTATGATTTTATAAACAAGATAAAAAACCTTCTTCTCCCAACTGAGAGTCTTTTATTTACAATAGACATTGATAGTCTATACACCAACATTGACACACCGGCGGGCCTGGAAGCGATAAGAGAATGGTTCATCAGATACCCGGACAAACACAGACCTGATGACCTACTCCTAGAATTGCTGGAACTTAATTTGACCAAAAATGATTTTGAATTCGATTCCAAATTTTATGTACAAACAAAGGGAACGGCAATGGGGAAGAAGTTTGCCCCCTCGTACGCCAACATTTTTATGGCCCGATGGGAGGAACGGGCACTGAACAATTGGCCTTCTAAACCACTCTATTACTATAGATTCTTAGATGATATCTGGGGGATCTGGTCAGGGACACGAGATGAATTCATCGCTTTTGCAGCTCATCTCAATCAGTGTGATAAATCGATTAAGATAAAATACACACTGGATGAGTCAGAAGTTAATTTCCTTGACACCATAACCTACAAAGAGAAGGACCTAGGGGGTAGACATAAACTCCAGATCAAGGTCTTCTTCAAGGATACTGATACTCATGCGCTCCTGTTTAAATCAAGCCATCACCCAAAACATACCTTCAAAGGTATTGTGAAATCCCAATTGTTGAGATTTCACAGGATTTGTACCCAACCAGGGGATTTTTGGACAGCCAAGACAATTTTATTTAAAACTCTAGGGAAAAGAGGCTACTCCCGGTCCTTTCTCAGGGACTGTTTAAAGAAGTTCCTGGACAAGAAGAATCAGGAGGGAGCGGAAATAATCCCCCTGACAACTACCTTCTCGATGGGGAGTGTCAGACTGAACAGGCGCTTCAAAGAAAACTTCCAAAAATTTAACACAACGGACCAGGTGCTGGACCATCACAGGGTCATATCGGCCTATAGAAAGAACAAAAATCTGAGGGACATATTAGTCCACAGTAAGCTCCCGGGACTACAGGACACAAACACAAAAAAGAAAAAATCCATGCTATTAGGGCAATATAGACCTAAACGTTGGATTTCTAATCCACAAAGTAAACACCTTTACACCATTTGGCCACCCCTAAAACCCAACATCCAGAATTGTGTGTACCTAATTTACTGCAAAAAATGCAATCTACAATATGTGGGTGAGACCAGAAACACCTTGGCTACTAGATTAGCGCAACATCGATATAACATTAACAATAAAAAGGAAACACACACACTCCTGGTCCAACACTTCATAAAACATGACATTCAGTCACTAAGGGTCATGGGACTCCAACACAATACACTGTGGTCCCATAACACCCGTAGAACAATAGAAAGGGAATGGATAAATAAATTAAATTCGATACATCCATGGGGCCTTAACGAACAAGTTAGGCAGATCCAGTGAGAGAGGGGGATATGGGGATTAGTGATTGTGCTTGGTGACGTTTTTGTGGGGGACTGGAGTTGATGATTAGTGACATACGGTAGGCCAGTGCCCAACGTAGGCCCCGAACCTGCCCGACAGCCGGGACCGGTTTGGGACCTCGGTACCCTAACCCCAACCCCTAACCCCTTAACCTAACCCTAACCCCTAACCCTAACCCTAACCACCCCCCCTCCCCCTAAAACCTAACCCTAACCTCTTAACCCTAAAAACCTAACCCTAACCTAACCTCTAAACCTAACCTTAACCACTAAACCTAACCAATAACCCCCAACTACCCCTTCCTAAACTCTACCTCCTCAACCTAACCCTAACCACCCCCCCTCCCCCTAAAACCTAACCCTAACCCTTGACCTTAACCCTAAAAACCTAACCCTAACCCTAACCTAACCTCTAAACCTAACCTTAACCACTAAACCTAACCAATAACCCCCAACTACCCCTTCTCCCCCTCCTAAACTCTACCTCCTAAACAAAATAACTCAACCTAACCCAGCCAGTGCCACCTATGCCCACTGGTTGCCACCGACTCCCCTATTTACAGAACCAACCCCACGCCCCATACTACCACCCCCATTTCCCAGAAAAGCTAACCCTACTAATAAAGGAAAGAAGAAAAAACTACCTGACATACTTACCAATCCTGGAAAAACAAAGGGATCTCCTGGGAATATAATATTTAACTAAACAAGGGAAATACTTACCTGTTTCATTAACCAAATAATGGTCAGACGTACCGAATCTACTTACCAAGACAAAAGAAGAAGGAAAAAAAGAAACATAAAACACATATATTCGATATTCTCTTGGTTTTGTAAGATTATTGTTTGTTTCATTATTAAAAATCATTAAAAAATTCGTTTTTATTTGAAAAAAGGAAAAAAATCGGATGTAGGTCACGTGTTTTCACCTACCGTCATTCAAAAAAATCTGTCTAAAAAAAATAAAAAAAATAAAGCAGAATTTGAAAAGTGCGCCTAATTATTGAATTTCTGATTGGCTGAAGATCCTCGGGGGGGCGGAGCTCACCTCGGAGAGACACGGCAGCAGAGAACGAGAGCATTTTCGAATCGAACTGCTATCTGTCTCGCGTGTGTAAACGCTTGTCCACAGAGGATAAGAACCACTACAAACAAAGAAAGATCTTTTTATTTCAAGAAAACTTAACAACAAACCTACAATCTATCGAGTCTATGCCTGATGAAGGTTTCATTCAGAAACCGAAACGTTGCAACATCCGACTCGATATAACTAGATTATTAAAAAAACGATCTTAACAATGCCGTATGATAGACCACGCGGGGAACAGAGGGGACCTTTTCCTACTCCCCGTTTCTTTCACAGTCGCAATACGGCTTCAAATAGACAAGGATCTCGCGATTTTGTGAGATTCTATGAACATGAATCCCGATCCCGTTGTTTAAATCCGTATGGACGCGAACTCGGTAGGGATCATGCGGTGCCTAGTGGACACCAACACAGACCCCGATACAGGGAACCTGACAGACCAGGACCCGGATATCTGGGGTCCGAGGTCCCTAGGGCCCGATGCCCTTTTAACCTTAATAAAAACGCACACGAGGTGTGGAAAAATAAAACACACATTCGTGGTACACAGCGTGTCTGGAGCACGGCACCTGTGGGGCAGAGAAGGACAAAGTCATTCAATCAAAATAGAACATATGGCAAAGTACCCACCAAAAACAAAGCGACTACACTAACACAACAAACCGAACAAATTAATAGGAACAGCCCTGAATACAAAAGATTCAGGGATCTTACAAAGAGACTGTTCAACCTTTTACGTTCACATCATCACGTAGAAAGGATAAAATCAGACCCAGGTACTGATTTGCCAACCTTTTCTAGATTAACTGACTACCTAACTAACGTAATAAAACCAGCCAACCCAACGCCCAGCACAAAATCCCTCTTAGAGGGGAATGCCAAAAACTGGGCCTATACTACTCGCCTCATCCTCATTGATCACTACACATTACATATTGAACAGGAGGCTGAAAAATTACAACACTTGGAAATAGAAGATTGGGAAGCAATCTTCACAATAGCAACAAAGTGGTACCAGAGGAGGTACCCAAAAAATTACTCAAAGGAGGCAATCACAAAAATGAAAACTTGGCTAATGGCATTGGGGCACGAAGGGGGCAGTGGAGGGGAGATAGAGGTAACAAGAGAACTCCCAGGAAACATTGACATTTCTAGCCAGGAGGATTTTCCTCCCCTACCTCAGCGCGGGGAGACCCCCCCGCCACGTTCCATCCCTTGGGGACCACTGTCACCCTTTCCTATCACATTGCCACCTAGGTCACCCAGAAGGTCCAAAAACAGAACTCGGACACTAATGGGAAAGAACCCAGCTGTGGCCCAGAACCACACAGAACTTAACCAAATTGAACCCTGCTCGAGCCAACAGGAATCGACAACTTGGCCGCTTATCCACGAGCGACAAGTAAACACCCGCTCTAGATCACCCCCTTTAGTGGAGGTGCACAGGGAAAACATCACCTCATCAAGGATGGAGGGTTCCACACAGGACCCTCCAGCATCCTTGAATGATCAACCAGAATTAATTGAGGTACCAGAATCTACAAATCAAATAGAGAGGGCTGTTGGCTCAGAAATAGAGCAACCAGTAGTACAAATACAACCACTGGAAAAAACAGGGCTGCCAAAACCAACAATTCCAATAGAGGGAGCCATTGGATCAGAAATAGAACAATTTAGTTCACCTATAAATCCACTGGACATGATCCCTGGAGAGGAATTGGAGACCAGTCTCTTACCAGAGCCCCTCTTAAGTCCAATAATAATGACAACCAGCTCACCAGTTACCTTTAAACCAAAAAGACATATGTCCACATGTAAGAAAACGGTGACCTGGAATTTCAGTGCCCGAAAACCGGTCTGTATCCTGGGCGACTCGAATCTTTCCAGGATCACAAGCCATACATTCGACAACGTACAGATTGATAGTTACCCAGGTGGCACATTTAGGCACATAGAGAACGTGATAAACAAAGCCACGGTCATGACAAAGGTACAAACTGTCATCTTGGCCTTCGGTATTAATCACCGCAGCCAAAAAGGTAAGGAAACTGCGGTAAAACAAATGCAGAGGGCACTGAGGGCAGCCACCAAAAAATTCCCGGGTGCAGCCATCTGGGTACCAATGGTAAATTTTTCAAACAATCTAAAAGTGGAAGAACGGAGCATGCTTACGATCTTGAACAAGCATATTAGCAAAAATGTGCCTTATTTGCCACTACTCCCAACTACACAATTCCAAGTTGTTCAGGATGACATACATTGGACACCAACATGCGCCGAGGCCATGTTGACACACTGGGCAGAAAAATTAAACTTCACGGCCCTGTGAACCCAAAACGGGGTCCACTATTGGGGGGTGAGGTTTTAAATTTAACAAAAAACTTTGCACCCACCAACAGTCAATTAAGACTATTAAATAAGGGCCTGTCATTTGTACCCACTCCAAAAATAGACAGAAACATGAAAAAACAACTCACTTTGGACATGCAACAATACCATAGGAGACTACTCCTTACAACGTACTTTAGATTTAATCAGGAATCCGATCCGCCACCCTTTACTCCTAAGTCCACGTGGACACCTAAACTCTCACAGGTCCCGAACACCATTAGGAAAATTATTAGGGCGGACAGGTTTGCGAATAAACAGCTACCTTGGGACTACAGGGAGACCCCAAACCTCGACAGAGAGGAACAACGGGCCCTGACACAATTAGGCCGGGACAAATCTATCGTTATTAAGCCAGCCGATAAAGGCAGTGTGATTGTTCTAATGGACAGAGAGGCCTACACATGGGAAGCAGAGAGGCAATTACATCAGGTAAGTTACTATAAAAAGTTGGACGAACCAATCTTTCTAAAATCTATTCCGGAAGTCCAAAATATCCTCACTAAATTACGGGAAAGGGGCTACATCAATAGGAAACAGGAGACTT
>NW_026947240.1:0-13156 GCF_030014385.1 Trichomycterus rosablanca | reverse complement strand
CCGGAATAGCCCCCAAAACACTGCGATACCATTTATTTCCCGTTTTCTTCTCCTTTCACATCCTCATAGATAAAATAATACATTTATTCTACAGATTAACTACAGATTAACTACAGATTAACTACAGATTGTGCAGCAGAAAGTATTTTATTAAGATAATTGCAGCAAGTATAATAATAATAATAATAATAATCAGAATATTAAAAATAAGACAAATTATAAAAGTGAAACAAAATGACAACTATATTAATATTATATATAGAAAATAACATATAATTGCATATAAGAATGATAATTATCAAAGTGAACAATATTGTAAATATACATACTATACTACGCATACACAATACTACTAAACATACTACTACTACAACTACATCTACTAATACAGCCTACATACATACCATAAATATTTTACACACACACACACACACACACATATATATATATATATATACAGTGGTGGAAATAAGTATTTTATATTATTAATTATTATTATTAAGTATTTAATACACTATTGAATGAGCTTTAATTATTTTGCAGCTGTTGGCTAATGCAAGAAACTGTTTACCTTTTAGCTAACGTTACCTGAAGTGTATTAGTTCAGACTACCAGTTAACCTGAAACTCAATAGATAACATTACCTAACAGTTTCCATTTCCAAATTGCTCTCTATCTTAATCCAAAACTCATTAATAGACTTTCTGCTTACATTTTGCTAAGTAAAATGTTAAGATTCAACGTTAATTTACCAAACACGAACAAATAATTAGTCCTCTTTTTTAACGGCTCGCATCGCACTGTTGCTATGGTGACGTTGTTCCGCGTCTCTACGAGCACCAGCCAAACCCAGCTGTGGTAACAACTGGACCGGATCTGGCTACACTGATTCTGGCCGATTCTGACACTCGGCCGACTGTGCCGATAGAAAAGAGGGAGCTGGACCAGATGATTGTGCTAGCTGGGATATGAGAACATGACAGCGCGGGGTTTTTTGAAACTATTGGATGGATACATAAACCACGTGACCGTGTGGCGGCGAGAACAAGGATTGTCGCAACTCTCTCTATCTACGGCTCTGATCGATTCTGTCTCAAATCGAACCGACACCCAGCCAATCAAGTTACACTCCAGCGATCAAGTGACAACGAAGCGGCTTCGTTTACAGCAGAGCCGTAGAGAGAGAGAGTTGCGACACTTCTTGTTCTCGCGGTCACGTGGTTTATGTACCCCTCCAGTAGTTCCAAACAAACCCGGCGCTGTCATGGGACAAGCAGCAGTGAGTGAAATATTAAAAGGCAAATAATAAAATATTGTACAATTTCTGGGTATTTTCACCTGCCTTTACATTTACTGCATCTGCTTTAATGTCAGTTTGGTATATGAAGTGGAAGATTTTTATAATGACTTAATAGGTTGTTCTTGTTAACACACAGTACATTATATTAGCATACATTACATAATGTGATATCATTAAGTAGTATAAACAATATACAGTACAGAGATTAAAGAGCTTTTTTTCTTTCTTTTTTTTTGCATAAACTATAATCTCCCTTCACTTTCCTGAGGATTCATAATAATAATAATAATCATCATTTTGGTTAAACACTGAGCCATGTGGCTGGATTCATAATGTTTACCTGCACTGAATGAACAGATTTATAAACACACTACCGTACCTTTAACATTATTGTGCAGGTACATGAAATAGCTTCATTCATCTCTTATTTCATGAGTGATTAATAATTCATTCCTACATGTAATACATGAATTAATTCATAATAATATGCACTAGTTCATTTTGTCTAATGTAAGTGGTGGACAAGGTACACAAACCATGTAGTTGAGTTAAAGTAGAGATATCCAAGGTAAAATATTACTCCAGTAAAAGTAGTAGTAAAAGTAAAATACTCTTTACCTCCACTTCACTGAGTAAAAGTACTAAAGTATTTACCTTCAAATGTACTTAAGTGTGAAAGTAAAAGTAGCATGATTTATTATGGCTCTAATGTTTTATTATCATTTCTGTAACAAGACTCTTGATTAATCACCTCATTTTAAGGTGAAAAGACTCTAGTGGCATTAATTAAGCTTAACTGAATGAGCTAAATTCAGTTATACCTATTAAATAAGATAAACATGTAACATTTAGTGCTGAGCAAATGCTAAACAATAACAGTATTAAGTATATTAATGACATCAAATTCATTATTTCTTTAAAACAAAGCAACATACAGCTGAAAATGCTGCTCAGTAGTGGAAATGAACAGAGCTCCACCCGGAGCTGTGCAGAGAAATGTCCCGCCCCCGTCACAGCGGTTCTCTATGGGAGTGTCGCTACTCTGTTCTCTCTACGGCTCTGGAATCGATTGCTCATCCTGCGTGTCCCGGATGTTTAGTCTGAATTTTTTAATCTGAATTTTGTGATCTGAATTTGACCTATCGAATTTGAGCAACCTGAATATATATTATTTGAATTTTATAAACTTGAATTTTTGATTTTGAATTTGTTAACATCAAAAAATGAAAGTGAAAATGAGTTATTGTAAAATGTGTGGGTTGAATTCTGAGGCAAAAAAGTTCAGTAATCAAAATTCAAAGGCTTAAAGTTCAGTAATCAAAATTCAAAGGCTTTTAAATTTCAAAATCTGATGAGACAGATTTACTTCCATACTTTTTTAAAAAACTGTTTAGACTTAGAATTTACCTCAAATTTCCTATTTAAATTTTAAAACACTGACTTTAACCGCTTATCCAATTAGGGTCGAAATGGGGGTCGCGGGGGCGTGCTGGAGCCTATCTCAGCTTTTCAATGGGAGCAAGGCACACAGTAACACCCTGGTTGGGGCGCCAGTCCATCGCAGGGCATAAACATTAAAACAGAACTTCTTTATAATATTTACTTTATTTATACACAGTAAAGACTTTAAATTTGGATGCAAAATTCTTTATTAAAAACTGTTTAATAATTTGAAGGAAAAAAACTGACATACATCAGTCAGTACATGAAGTCCAGAACAACAATGCAGAATGATCTATTACAAGGTAAACATTTAAAAATAGAACTCTCCGAAATGTATTTTAATAATAAATTTAATCAATATTATTATATAGTGAGTAACCTAGTGTCATTTAAAGTCATTAAAATCCTTTAACATTACAAATAACTGCAAATATATTAATTATAACATGCTAACCCCAAATTCTTATCCCTAATACCAAATCCTAATTCCCATAACTCCTGATATTCCAGGTTAGTCATTGGCAGTTTCATAGTTTTTTCATAGTCAACAGTTTTATATGAACAGTTTTAATTCAGTTTCCTTTAAACCTTTAAAATATGTGTTTTAGAATCAGAATCACCTCCACCTGCTCAACACAAATCTGAACATCAAACAGTTATTATAAAAACCTGATTATTTAATCGGAACCAGATTATAATGTTCAGAAGAGCTAACAGATAAAAAAATGAATATTTGTTCCCGATTCAGACGGAGATTTACTGGGAAGTAACAGTGACCATGTGAATTTCGTTGAAGTAACAGGATGTGGAACATCTGGACATATGAACACCTGAACTGTTCCAGCTGCTTCAGATCATTGTTAAAGACAGCCACTGTAGAACACACACACACACACACACAAGATCATAAAGATCATATACATAAAGATACACACTACTTATTTAATTAAAAAAAATACAGTCGTAGGATAAAGTTTGTGCACCCCATGATAAACTTCGAGTCGACTCAAACTCCAGTCCAAAAAATACACTTCTACACTTTTTAATGCATTATTACTGTTTATTTATTAAATAAAATAATAAAATATGAAATGTGCCATATCTTTTGCAAATGCCACATTTTACCAATATGTTTTATTCACTGAAATAATTAAGAGTAAACTGTGCATTTAAAGGTGCAGAAGTTTGTTTTCTGTACAGGAAGCACAAGCGTCATCATAAGACTGAATGTTTTTAGTTGTACTAACCATTTGCATATCGAGTTCGATGAAGCCTGAGCTGTGAGCATCGATTTTCTTGAACATTCCTAAAACAGAGGAAGAAGAACAGAAGAGATTCTAGGCGCTTCCAAAATTACAGAGGTGAATTTTAGCATGGCCAGTACAGATTAGGAGATTAAACTTACGGAACATGAGCTCCAGACGCATCAGACAAGCCACAAAGTCGTCAAAATCCACAGTGAGATCCGGCGAAGAGTAACGAGCCACCAACATCTGGAATATGGTGTCATTCAGACTGAACCCTACAAAAAAAAGTAAGATTTATTCAGGAACCAAAATCTAGCCTCACAATTGTTGGACACTAACGGAGCACAAAATATTAATATTATAATTAAAATAAACAAATGTATCGTTTACTAATGGGGTTCCCAAAGTGGTTCAAAATACATCCGACCACAGTACTGAAGAATCCGATAACTATGCATGTGAAGCTCCTTCAGTAATATGATGTAGTACAGTTGTATGTGGTAGTTTGTGGTTTGAGACACAGCCCATGTGTACTAGTGTTATTGAGAGTAATTGAGTTATTGTTAGAGTGCAAACGTGGACGTGACTAAACTGGGACGAGGTCAAACTCACCAGCTAGTTTCAGTGCTGTGCGTAACTCCGGAGTGGAGATGTTACCAGAATTATCCATATCATTCTTCTTATAGATATCCTAACATCAATCACCAATAAAACACATGTTAATTACATACCTGAACACGTTATTTACACACAATCACACGAAAACATGCTATTTACACGTGATCTTGACTATTTCTGCAGAAAACAGATAAAAAAATCAGGTGTGTGTGTGAGCTCACCAGGTACTTCTGGATTTTCTTCCACAGTGTAGCGAACTCACACAGCCCGAGTTTTCCATTCCCGCTGTCCTGATCCCTCAGTTAGGGAAATAACAAAATAACAAAAATTATACAGTAAAAACACAAAGCTTTTGTATCATTTAACCCACATACAGTGATGTCGACTTGTTATTGCTGGGTCGTTTGCTGACAGCCTGTAGTTTTCTTGACTTTTTTTACTACCATTCACCCACATGGCATTAATAAAACTGTAGTGATGTTGGTCAGTAAAACCTGACTCACAGTCTGGGTTCCAATCCATCTCTAAGATTTTTGATGGGCTGTAATGGGCTTTGTGCAGCACTGTTATTTGTGACTGCTTTTGAGTCCAATTGTGTGCACTTTAGACCACTTCAGCTGACACATTTTGCATTATACAGTAATCTTAGCACATGACATGAGCAGCCAATTTCCAATGGAAGCTCTGATGAACAGTTCTTGGGCTAAAGTTGCTTTCAAATGTAGTATGGAACTCAGTAGGGATTGCACTTAAGGATACGTCCATCAGGTTCACCAGGGTGCGACACGTGTCCAGACTGAAACCATCCGTCTTAATATCGGTTCCTAAAAAATAAACACAGGTGAGCAGGATCACTTCCATGCTGAGTTTTTAAAAGAAAGGTTTCATCAGCATGTACGTACGTTTGGCGATGATTTTATTCAGGATGGATCTGAGTTCCAGAGCTGAGATCTCCATGTCCTACACACACACACACAAACACACACACACACACACACACACACACAATGTATTCATTAATTTAATGATTATTAACAAAAAAAAAATATATATATATTTCTACCTCATTCACATCAATGTTATTATTATCAATGTTATTAACCGGCACCACAGTATTTTGGGTTTTGGTTCTGCTCAGGCACTCAGCAGTCACAATTAATCGAGATGTGAGTAATGATAAAGTGCACGTACACTTCCTGCAAGTTTGGTGAACAATCCTCTGAATCCTGCATCGACCTCAGCATCCGACACCGTCTCCTAAAACCATTCATGCGTTATTATTATTATTATTATTATTATTAATAGTTAGAATTACAGTACAAGAAAAATATTTAGCTGCATAAAAAACAACTGCAAACAAATCTATTCACATATCTTCAGATTTCTTGCAACTTTTTTCTCTGACTGAATGATTAAGAATCAAAAACTTTTTTTTGCGGCACAGCATCCTCTAAGCTCATTCTGATGTAAAGCTTGCTTGACAGTGAACAGTGACAGTGGTGTTCCAGCAGCTCCGAAATGATAAAAGAGTTGTTTTGGGGGGTTCCTGGATTACATCTCACCAGCCTACCAGGTATACTATCATAATGACATCAAGTTTTATTCTCGACTTTGGCAAAAAACACCTCCATGTACTTTGTTTGTATTCACAAACAAATGTAGTAAAATATTTTAGTATAATGTTGATTCATTATTAATTATTTAAAAACAAGATTTTAATTGTTCTTTTTTAAAATATTTATAAAAAAATCTAACTCACATTATCTAATACAACATCGACAGGATCATCACAGCGTCTGCAAGAAGAAAAATATATTAATATCATGCGCATTAAATATCAGAGTAAACACAATGGCAAGAAAAAGTCTGTGAACCCTTTGGATTTCTTTAGATGTTCATCAGTACAGCAGCTGCACTGAAAACAGTAGATTACTAATAAAGATCTTTTAAAATAATTGTAAATAATGATTTACTGAGTTTCAGCCTGTTTTTCGGAGAAGACGCGCAGGCAGAAGTCTCCATCCTTGTTGGGTTCGTAGGTGGAAGGGACGACGAGGTATTCCCCAGCCGGCAGACAGAATCGGGTGCTAACCTCACGCAGGTTAATGAAGGTTTCAGATCGAGCCTTCTGAGCGTGGGTCAGGAAGAAATTCTTATCCAGGTGAACGTTCATCTGACCCTGGAACTGTGGAACACCAGAGAACCAATCAGAATGCAGGACGGGAACACAGAAATGTGGTTAGTGAAGTAACATAATAAATTATAATTGTAATTAATGTAATTATAATTTATTATTGTGATTGACTACAGTTCTTCTGTATCTAAGTATTTATATCTGCAGCAGCAACAGAAAAAAGTCAGCAAGTAAATCAAGCTGCCCTGGAATAGACTAACCAAGAGAGTCAACTGCCCAGGGAATCAACTGAACAAGGAAATCGACTGATCAAGAAAATTGAGTGAACAAGAAAATCAAATGACCAAAGACATCAACTAACCCAGGGAACTGACTGACCAAGAAAAGCAACTAACCCAGGGATTTGACTGTCCAAGGCAGTCGACTGACCAGTAAATCACCTGAACAAGGAAATAGAGTGACTAAGGGAATCGAGTGAACAAGAAAACTGACTGACCAAGAGAATGAACTGACCAGGGCATCAACTGAAAGAGGAAATCAACTGACCAAGGGAATCGACTAATCAAGAAAATCAACTGAACAAGGGAATCAACTAACTCCAGGAATCGACTAACCAAGGAAATCAATTGAACAAGGGAATCGACTGATTCCAGGAATCAACTGACTCAATCGACTGACCCAGGAAATCAACTAAACAAGGGAATCAACTGACTTGTGTATTTTAGATAACCTAAACAACATTTTAGATGAAATGATAACATGATGTTACTGAGGTGTTCTGAGTGTGTTACCTGAGAAGGAACCTGTGGGAACAGGAAAGAGAAAAAAGGTTGTTAGACACAAGAAATTTCTAATATTTAATTAAAGTTTACATATTTAATAAGTTGAATCACATGTATTTATAACCTGGTATAACATGTCAATGCTAATCACTTCCTGGCTGTATTACACATTCATGAATAAATGTGATGCTTTATAATGCTGACTGCTGAGTGAAAACACACTTTAATATTTTACTTTTCCTGAAGGAACATCCTTAAGTAACTATGATCCAGTTGTCCTTCAAAATATACAATTACACCTCCTCCTGTACCAACCCCCCTTCCACACATACACCCCACAGTTCCACTCTCCACCCATTCTGTCCCTTCCTGTTTCACTTTCTCACAGCAGCGGAGGATTCAGCTCATAACGGATCTTTATACAGTATCTGATTCTATCTGCATCCTTACATAATTCACTTCAACTACAAGCCCAATTTTTAAAAAAGTAAATAAAAACAGCAGTGATTAGCCAATTCAATTAGGATTTTAATTATTGACCTCGTAGATGGCGTATCCGATGGTGTGCATGTCCTCTCCCTGCTTCCTCAGGCGCCTCCGGTTCTTCTGGATCAGACCGACCACCAGACTGCAGCCCGTCTCGTTATCACTGGGGTCGTCGTCTTCCTCGTTCAGCTTAATCACAAACTGAGGATTCATCCAGAACGTGTCTGCATAAACACACACACAAACACAAAACCAGTTGTATATGTATACACACAACCAGTTACACATAAACACACACAATCAGTTATATATACACACAGTCACACACACACAAATTACACAAACACACACACAAAACCAGTTATATATGTATACACACAACCAGTTACACACAAACACACACAACCAGTTATATATACACACAATCAGTTACACACACACAAATTACACAACCAGCTACACACACACACAAAAACAGTTACACACACAACCAGTTATTTATATACACATCCAGTTACACACATACTCAACCAGTTACAAACACACACAAGTTAAACAAACACACATACAAGTTACACAAACACACACACAATCGGTTATATATGTCCAGTTACACACACAAATTACACAGGCACACACACACAAACCCAGTTACACACACACAACCAGTTATTTATATACACAACCAGTAACACACACACACTCAACAACACACACACACACACTCAGTGCATCACAACCCAACAGTGTTGTAAATAGTGACTGAGAAACTGATCCCTGTTCATCTGCATCTCAACTGGATCTAATTTACAAACATCCTGCTATAACATATTAATAAACACCAACCAGCCAATCAGAAATTAGAATTTTTAGGACTATGGTAAAAAATGTAATAACCAGCTATGATATAACTAAATAAATAATCAATAATTATATAACAGAATGATTTATACGCTTACTTTTATTTTGCTTTTGTCCCTTTTTGTTTTGAAGTGTGTTGCAAGCATTAAATTCTAAATGTGTTTATAAAATATAATGAAAACAGTTTAGTTTCTTTCTACTTTTGCCTGTTAAATAAACATTAAATCATCATCTTTTAACTGCATTTCACTAACTGTCCCAACCTTTCCAGGTTTGGTAAAAATCCTTTATTTATATGTCATTCACCAAGTTTGTTTGTTTTTTTACAGGGTACAATAGCTGATACTGCGAGAGAAAATGTTTATCTTTCCCCAGGTGCCACAGGGCTCGATGTTAAATCTTATCAGACACAACCGTAACCAAACACTTACAACCTAAAGCTATAATTACAGATGATTCCTGATAAGAAATAATTCAGCATAAAGAATAACTAAGATAAGTAAGGAACTAAGAATAACTAAGATAACTGTAGTAAGGAAATAGAGCTGAAGGCAGCACTATTGTTCACTACTATAAACCCCCTTTGCCACATATAAAGAACCTGATGAAAACCTGTTTACTTCATACAATAGATGGTGATGATAAAAAAGGGTGTGGCGCCGCTGCGTAACATGTCAGACTGCACAACAAATATACAGCAGTGGTGTTGAACCGTGTCTTCAACCCAACCGTATCCACTCAGTGCTCAGACCCAGTTAAGAGCTTTACAGAGCTTATTAGAACTTCAATCCAAATGTGTGTGAATATGAATTATTACCATAACAAGTAAAGATTTCACAATGAAAGCTGCATTGTGCAGTGGTTAAGGGACGGAACTATTTGGGTTGGTTTTACACATCAGTGTGGATGGTTGGTTCTGGTGGGGAGTTGGTACAATCTAAGCTTGGTTACGTACAGGGGTTGTTCCTGCACCCTCCAGCAGTGGATCCCTTCCTCCAGGTTCCGCTGTAGTTATTCACGCTCCATGGTTTCACAGAATCAGAAGTGACAGCATCAGGGGTCAGAGTAACAATCTCAATACGAGAGTATTGACGCATGAATTCTGAAAACGCCATCCTGTAGAAAAGTATATGATTTATACACACACACACACACACACACACACACACACACACACATTATGAGGCATAGTAGGACACAACTTCAAAATCACTGTTGTTTCATTAGTTACGTTTATGCATCTTTATTTAGTTTTTTTCGTTTTTTGAACTTTTTATTTTTTTATTTTAATTTGAGCTTGATTTGAATTTGCACTCAGGCTGCCTCCAGCCAGAGATAATAATTCAGTATATAATCAAATTGTCTGATTTGAATGGGTGATTATAATTGTTTTAAATAAACTTAATATTAGTATAAAAGAATGATACAGTACCAGAACTCTCCGTCCTCTGCGTTGGCATTTGGTCGCTCTGAAGGACTCACAGAGTTCCATTCAGACGAACTGCAAAAGTAAACAATAAAATAAGAAATAAATAAATAATATTTTTAATATCTTTAATCATTTTTATAGTCACAATTAGAATCAAGGATTTCGAGGTTCTTCCTTCATCTTTCAATTATCTTTTAATGTAATAAGACAATCCACCAGAACATAGTACTACAACCACCACAGTTTACAATAGGTACAGTAATGTTGGGTTTTAATACCTCACAATTACTCCTGTAAAAATATTTGAACATTGTGACCAAATATCCCAATCCTACCACAAAACTTCTTTTTATTATTTGTTGTTTCCATGTACATTTTACTTACAGACAGTTAATGTTTTATGTTGGGACCTGAAGTTGCAGTGTGTGTGTGTGTGTGGTGTGTGTGTGCGTGTGTGTGTTACCCATCACTCCAGGCTCCGGTCCACTCCACTTGACCCCATGGGTTCCTCATACGCACCAACTTTTCTAACCCACCCCGAGAATTCACCTAAATACAACACACGCATGTTATATGTTTCTGACCTTTTCAAATGTAGTTTGGCATTATAAGAGAGAGAAATGCTGATGGTTGTACCTCGATAGCACCGGTGAGGGAGTAGGCGTGTCCCTTCACCAACTTCTGCCGAGTGATGGCTTCTGAATCAGCAGCACTTGTGATCTACTCACAAGAATCAGTCCATAAATATTCCAAAAAAGGAATGAATGTAAATTAATTATGAGTATTTAATAAACGAAGAGTGACTGACGTCAATGGAGCATCCGAGCAAACCTCCAGAGTTCAGCGCTTTCTGGATGATCTGGAACATGTTGGCTGGTGCAGTTTTCAGCTCATAACTTTCTGCTATTCCGCCGGTGAAATCCTCAAAGCCCTCGGTGGTGGAGCCTCCTGAAAGAGCCTCGTACGATCCGTTTACCCTACAGAGTGAACACAGGGATGATTATCGAGATTCAGTAATACAGAATCGTTGAAGCTAATGTTGGGATGAACTACAGCTTTCTGGTACCTTAAAAAAACATAACACCTAACATTTATTTAAAGGAGCGGATTTTTAAACTCTTCACATATAGGACAAAGCTACTCTGTAATGAGGAGAAACCCTATCCGACCTTTCCTCTCTCAGGCATGACTAACTGTGTCTGTTGGAAACCTGGACAGACACTGCTGAACTCAAGCTTGAGCTCTCTGCAGACAGATAATTTATTAGACTGCTGCACAAACAAACACCCAATGATGCCATTTTTAAAATGCCTTTGTCTAAAATTTTATTTTGATTTATTTTTAACTTTCTTTCAATTTGTGCCACTGTGTGTGGAAGACGTTTTATAAATAAACTTGAATTTTTGTGCCGCTACACACAGAGCTGCATTTATAAATAAAAGATCAGGTGCTGCGTTCCAATTCACAATATACTCATTTAATAGGTCCATTCAAATGGTGATGACACTACAGCTTGTGACTTATGTTATTTAACGCAGTGATAACTAAATGGGACAGAGCCACAGGGTGTATGAGCTTTATTTAAAGCCACATGTGAACACACACCTAAATCCTGAGCTTACAAAACCTTCAGTGTAAGGCAACATTCAGGCTTCGTCCAACCCACAGAACATTCAGAGCAGCTATGCTAGAATAAATGGCCTGATTGAAAAAGTTTGGCTGATACGAAGCTCCAGAATGTTACTGGTATTTTTCCAGATTTGAGCTCTGTGTCGACTCATGTTAAGTATGAGCAGCCTTAAGTCAACATCACAGACTCGATCCTGTTTACAAAAACATTTATTGCATTTACTCTGCAGTCTGAGAGCAGAAAGAGAGAGAGAAACGACTGTCCTTGAATTTTTAACAATTCAGCTCTGAGCTTCTCTCTAAATACGACTTCACTTTAGCTTACGCTGAATGTGTGTTAGCATGTAAACATCTCAGCTTAGGGTAGCAAAACCGAACACACTCACTTGGCGTAGGCTTTCTCCAGCAGAGCGCTCCAGAATTCATTGTTGTCTGCCGAATGAACAAACAGCAGCTTTCCGTCCCTCACCGGCAACCGATCATCGATTACCACGTCCACCCACTCACCAAACTGCCAAAACTGTAAAATTAAATAAATAAACAATTAAAATAAAGACAATTACACGGTACCACGGGTAGCATTTTTTTTCTTTTTGATACCAATACTGACACTAAATCTATCTAACAAAATTCTATTAAGAGTTTATTGTTGCTGTTATTATTATGGATACATTTTCTGTATGGATTAATCTTTATTAACTCATATTTTATAAAAGAATTTCATTCTAAATAAACCAGATGATTATTAGATGCTCCAAATCTGTGTTCTGTGGTTCACTGTAAATTACTCAGTCATCCTGTAATCTTACAGGGCCAAACATCATTTCAAACAATATTAAACATTTGGAGAAGTTTGTGAGGAGATGCTGATGATTTATTATATATACTTATTATTCATATTTTACAGTCACACCCTAATATATGTGTGATCAAGTCTCCACTCCTTAAATAAATATTCTATAAAAACACTTCATAGTTTGAGGTTGATTTCAGGTTTTCTGCAGCCCCATGTGCTGCTTTGTTCATCCTTTACAGTAGTAAAAAGGAACTGAATTGAACTTTAAAAACAGATCTAATCTAATCAGACTCTCTTTTATACATGACTCATGCAGAGTCTAATGATCTGGTTAACATCACTGTACCTGAAAGTGAAAGATTCCAGCATAGCCGCCTCCAAATTCCTGACCTCTAGGTACCACCCTCGCCATCACATCCTCGTTCAAGGTG
>NW_026947239.1:0-14179 GCF_030014385.1 Trichomycterus rosablanca | reverse complement strand
ACCATCATCGTGTCCGTGCCAAAGAAGTCTTATCCTGAAGCATGTTAAGACCCTGCTGTTCCCCTCAATGGACCCACTGCAGTTCAAGTATCATACCAACCGCTCAACAGATGATGCCATAGCCACCACACCTCATCTGGCTCTTACACATGTGGACAGAAATGACACATCTGTATGTTAGGATGCTGTTTAACTTCAGCTCAGCATTCAACACCATCATTCCTCAGCATCTGATTGGACAGCTGAGCTCACTGGGCCTGAACACCTCTCTCTGCAACTGCACACTCATACACAAACACACACACACATACACTGCAAACACACAATAGACACACGTTTACATAGACATGCACACCCACAAACTCACATGCACACACACATACGCTCACACACATACATACATAGACACGCTCACACACGTATACATAGAAATGCACACCCACAAACTCACATGCACACACACACAACTTCGCTACAACTTTCAAACTTGAACATACACTTTCTTCTGAAATCTGGACTTATATTAAAAAGCTATTACAATCACTGAACAAAATAAAATGCACACATTATACCTGTTAAGTGATTAAACTGGGTAATTTAACTCAGAATTAATGAAAACTCGAGGTTTTCCGTTCCAGAAACCGAGATTAAAGAGAACCTGTGTCAGTTACTATAGCAACTTACGCTCAACTTAGTGGACATACTGCTCGCTGGCAGGTTAACCTCAACCCAGAGTTACACACACTTCTCTCATGTAAACCTGACGTGTTCCTTCCTCCAAGATCCAGTGTATCCTGACGCGCTAATTATTCGAAGAGATCTTAGTTGGGAACGAGTCATTAAACTCAGATTAGTCATTTCCGGATGGATTTATTCGCAAACCTTTCCGTTTTTATCAGTCAGTTAATTCGGGGAGAGTGGGGACAGTTGCCACAAGGGGCAGCTGCAACATTATTAATCACAATAATCACAATATTAATAAAAAGGCTTGTTACAACAGTAATTATAACATTATGGATGGAATGTTATGGATTAATATAGAACACCTTTAACACACACACAGCTAAGTAAGCTAAAAATAATTTGTGGTTTAAACTGATTGTAGTAATTAACCCCAAACATGATTGTTACTTAAAAAATGGCACACACACACACACACACACACACACACACACACACACACACACACACACATATACAGTGGGGTCAAAAAGTATTTAGTCAGCCACTGATTGTGCAAGTTCTCCTACTTAGAAAGATGAGAGAGGTCTGTAATTTTCATCATAGGTACACTTCAACTATGAGAGACAAAATGAGAAAACAAAAACCAGGAAATCACATTGTAGGATTTTTAAAGAATTTATTTGTAAATTATGGTGGAAAATAAGTATTTGGTCACCCACAAACAAGCAAGATTTCTGGCTCTCACAGACCTGTAACTTCTTCTTTAAGAAGCTCTTCTGTCCTCCACTCGTTACCTGTATTAATGGCACCTGTTTGACCTCGTTATCTGTATAAAAGACACCTGTCCACAGCCTCAAACAGTCAGACTCCAAACTCAACCTTGGCCAAGACCAAAGAGCTGTCGAAGGACACCAGGAAGAAAATTGTAGACCTGCACCAGGCTGGGAAGAGTGAATCTACAATAGGCAAGCAGGTTGGTGTGAATAAATCAACTGTGGGAGCAATTGTAAGAAAATGGAAGACATACAAGACCATTGATAATCTCCCTTGGGGTCAAGATCGCATCCCGTGGGGTCAAAATGATCATGAGAACGGTGAGCAAAAATCCCAGAACTACACGGAGGGACCTGATGAATGATCTGCAGAGAGCTGGGACCAAAGTAACAAAGGCTACCATCAGTAACACACTATGCCGAGAGGGACTCAAATCCTGCAGTGCCAGGCGTGTCCCCCTGCTTAAGCCAGTACATGTCCAGGCCCATCTGAAATTTGCCAGAGAGCATATGGATGATCCAGAAGAGGATTGGGAGAATATCATGTGGTCAGATGAAACCAAAATGGAACTTTTTGGTAAAAACTCAACTCGTCGTGTTTGGAGGAAGAAGAAGAACCCAAGAACACCATACCTACTGTGAAGCATGGGGGTGGAAACATCATGCTTTGGGGCTGTTTTTCTGCAAAGGGGACAGGACGACTGATCTGTGTTAAGGGAAGAATGAACGGGGCCATGTATCGTGAGATTTTAAGCAAAAACCTCCTTCCATCAGTGAGAGCATTGAAGATGGAACGTGGCTGGGTCTTCCAGCAGCATGACAATGATCCCAAACACACCGCTCGGGCAACAAAGGATTTCGTAAAAAGCATTTCAAGGTCCTGGAGTGGCCTAGCCAGTCTCCAGACCTCAACCCCATAGAAAATTTTTGGAGTCCGTGTTGCCCAGCGACAGCCCCAAAACATCACTGCTCTAGAGGAGATCTGCATGGAGGAATGGGCCAAAATACGAGCTACAGTGTGTGCAAACCTGGTGAAGACTTACAGGAAACGTTTGACCTGTCATTGCCAACAAAGGTTATGTTACAAAGTATTGAGTTAAACTTTTGTTATTGACCAAATACTTATTTTCCACCATAATTTACAAATAAATTCTTTAAAAATCCTACAATGTGATTTCCTGGATTTTTTTTTCTCATTTTGTCTCTCATAGTTGAAGTGTAGCTATGATGAAAATTACAGACCTCTCTCATCTTTCTAAGTAGGAGAACCTGCACAATCAGTGGCTGACTAAATACTTTTTGGCCCCACTGTATGTATATACTGTATATATTACTGGTAGTAGTATTTTTACAGCCACATTAATGAGTGGAAACCCTATCTGTACAAAAAAGTCTTTGCAAAATTATGTTAAAGAATGATTTTATTACATTTACATTTTCAGCATTTAGCAGACGCTCTTATCCAGAGCGACTTACAGAAGTGCTTCTATAGTGAACATTTCATTTCTCAAGTTTAGGTAAACAACAGTCAAAGAACACTAATCTGCTAAAACCTGTTAAAAGGCTTTTTTTTTTTTTTTTTTTTGAAATGGAAAAGAATGGAACAAAATGTTAGTAAATAAGTACAAGTCAGCCTAAGTGTTTAGTAAAAAGGTGGGTTTTTAATCGTTTTTTAAAGACAGCAAGAGACTCAGATGTTCGGACAGACAGAGGAAGTTCATTCCACCACTTCGGCGCTAGAACAGAGAACAGCCTTGATGCTTGTCTTCCTTTAGACCTGGATGGGGGCTCAAGTCGAGCGAGACTAGAGGCTCGGAGGTTGCGTGGTACAGAGCGGGGTTTGATTAGGCCACGAAAGTAGCTTGGGGCTGCTCCATTTTTGGCTTTGTAGGCGAGCGTCAGTGTTTTAAACTGAATACGTGCAGCTATAGGAAGCCAGTGAAGAGAACGCAGCAGTGGGGTGATGTGGCAGTGTTTGGGTTGGTTAAAAACCAGACGTGCAGCTGCATTTTGAATGAGCTGTAAGGGTTTAATCGTGGACATGGGAGCTCCAGCCAGAAGGGAGTTGCAGTAGTCCAACCGTGAGATTACAAGTGATTGCACCAGAATCTGGGTAGCTTCCCTGGAGAGAAATGGACGAATCTTCCTGATGTTGTACAGGAGGAACCGACACGCTCTTGTCATGTTGGCTATATGAGGAGAGAATGTCAGCTGGTTATCAAGGACAACACCAAGACTTCTTACCTTATCAGATGGTCTGATCTGGGAGTCATCCAGAGAAATGACTAGGTCCTGGGTTGGAGACTGATCTCCAGGAATAAGCAACATCTCTGTCTTGCTGGGATTAAGTTTTAGATGATGAGCCGACATCCATTGTGAGATATCTTGCAGACATGCTGAGATGCGAGCTGAGACTTGCGTGACTGAAGGAGGAAATGACAGAACGAGCTGAGTGTCATCTGCATAGGAGTGGTAGGAGAAGCCATGGGAGGCTATGACCTTGCCCAGAGAGCGGGTGTAGATAGAGAAAAGAAGTGGGCCAAGTACAGAGCCCTGAGGAACACCGGTTGAGAGAGTGCATGGGGGAGATATGGATCCCCTCCATGACACTTGGTAGGAGCGCCCTTCCAGGTAGGAGGCCATCCATTGCCATGCTGAACCTGTTACTCCAAGGTTGGAGAGAGTGGACAAGAGAATGCTGTGATTCACTGTGTCGAAGGCTGCAGAGAGGTCAAGAAGAATAAGGACAGATGACAGTTTGGCTGCTTTGGCTGCATGAAGCTTCTCAGTAACCGCTACAAGAGCTGTTTCCGTAGAATACGCTGCCTTGAAGCCAGACTGGTACGGATCGTGGAGGTCATTCTGAGTGAGAAAGGCAGATAGTTGGTTATAGACAGCACGTTCAAGAATTTTGGATAGAAAAGAGAGGAGTGAGACAGGTCTGTAGTTGTTGATGTCTGTAGTGTCTAGTGTAGGTTTCTTAAGAAGGGGAATGACCTGAGCCTTCTTAAAAGCAGTAGGGACAACACCTGATGTCAGGGAGTTGTTGATGATGGGTGTGATAAAGGGGATTAGGTCCTGTGAGATGTCTTTAAGGATGGTGGATGGTATAGGGTCAAGTGTGCATGTAGTGGGATTGCTGGATGAGAGGAGCTGTGTAACCTCATTCATGGTGAGTGGGGTGAAGCTGGTGAGTGTGGTGGTGGGTTGAGGGTCAGTTGAAAGTGGGTCAGTCGGAGAGAAGGATTGATTGATTTTGTCGATCTTGTCCTGAAAGAATGTTGAAAAGTCAGTAGCAGTGAGAGAGGCAGAAGGGGTAGGAGGAGGAGGGTTTAGAAGAGAGGAAAAGATAGCATGAAGCTTACGTGGGTCAGCAGCAGATTGTTCAAGCTTGGCTTTGTAAAAATATGTTTTTGCAGCAGTCACGTCAGATGAGAACCTGGACAGCAGATCGTGGTAGGAGTGGAGGTCAACACTGAGCTTAGATTTCCTCCACTTTCTCTCAGCTGCCCTTAATTCTCTTCTGTTGCTGCGCAGTGCATCTGAAAGCCAAGGAGCAGGGTGAGAAGGTTTTCCTCGTTTGAGGGTAGGAGGACAGAGCTGATCGAGGGATGTTGAAAGAGAAGAGAGTAAAGTATTAGTTGCGGAGTTGAGTGGAAGGGTAGCAAGCATGTCAGGGTTAGGTAGTGAAGTTAGGATGTTGGAGATCAGCAGGGAGGAAGATAAAGAGTGAAGATTGGGATGTGTTGTAAGGGTGAACGTGTGGTTGGAGGTAGGAAGAGTTGGGAGACAGAGAGAGAAGGACACAAAGTGATGGTCAGAGAGGTGGAGTGGGGTGACAGTGCGGTCCAGAACAGAAGCTGGACGGCTGAAGACCAGGTCCAGAAGATTGCCTCCTTTGTGTGTCGGAGGGCTGTGGTTAAAGATGAGGTCGAAAGATGAAAGAAGAGGAAGAAGACAGGAGGACTGAAGTGTAGGGAGATTAAAGTCACCAAGAAGAGTCAGAGGAGTTCCATCTGAAGGGAAGAAACTCAGAAGAACATCCAGCTCTTCTATGAAGTTTCCCAGTGCGCCAGGTGGTCTGTAAATGACAATGATATGAAGAGTAATTGAAAAGTAACAGTTAAATGAACACCTCCCTAAACAGTTTCAATAATAACCTTCAATAATAATAACTGAAACATTGCAACTAAAACAAAAAAGATACATTTTACTCCACAGTTAGCAAAACAGCATGCTTACTTACATTCCATGTCTTCAGAAAGCTGGAGTCATCCTCATGCAGATAGGCTGGAAGAGCACGGAGGACAGCAGCACGTCTGACTTGAAAGTCAACCTGCTCCTTTAGAGTGAGAAGATATTCTTTACTTGCTGTGAATGATACTCAGCACAACCACACAATGCTATGCAGTCTGTCTACCATGTCTTTATGAATCAGTTTCAACAAAAGATAATCTAAAGATAAAGGGGGGGGGGGTCCAACACAGCATAGAGCTGGTTCTTCAGGTTGATGTTTGTAATTCTGTGAAACTTTGCACAGATCTGCACAAATACAAATGAATATTTAAGAAAGAAGGTATGTGCATAGTGTATGTGGCCCTGCAGAAGAAAAAATACATACCATGAAACAAAACATTTTGAACCCTGACTGTCAGATTTGGTGGAAAACATTCAGATTCCTTACACTACCCAAACTGATATGATGTAAATCTGAGAACACTTGAGCAAGTGATCACTGAAACAGTCACACAAAAAAATTAAACAGCACAGTCAGCCCTCGCTATCCTCGCTATATTGGTACCTGTAGGGGTCCTGGAACCAGTCCCTGTGAACAGCCGACTGCTATTTTTTGCTGTAATACATTTGCTTAAATAAGCTTAGTAAGGAAAATATTTTTACCTGGGACTCTATTTTAAGGGCAGGCCAGCGTTCCAGCACATCACCAACAGGTAGGTCTTCACTATGAGATCCTGACTCTTTTAGACAAGGATGCTTTATGACAAGAGCTTCTGCTACCATTGACACTTCCTTATCATTGGGGTATGCTTTGAAGCTATGCATTTTGCCTGCAAGGGTCTCAAGGATGTCATGCTTTTGTCCCCTAGATAACTTGACAGTCTTCCCTGTTCCCTCATTGTAACATTTCCCTCCTCAAGTATGAATTTTACCTCATAAGAAAATGTGGGCACTGGAAAAACCTGAGGCCATCCCTCAGCCCTGTCTGGAGTCATGGCATGGGACAATATTATTGTGTCATCTGTTGCTACTGAACTTGCATCACTCTCAGGTTGTACAACTTTTAGTACAGCCTTTTGTGGAAGTTCCTCAATGTCTACAAGGGAACATAGCTGGCCGTCAAAGTCTGGATCTTGGTATAATAGGCTAAAGTAAAAGTCTAGTTTAAACCTTTCTTTTATCATTCTTTTTAGCTCATCTACAGATTCTGGGCGTGAAGATAACGTCATCTTCCTCACAACCTCTGTGGATATATGTAGATGAAATATGAAGTTCTGACTTGTCCTGTTGTTAAGAAAAGAAAGAATGCATTAATGAGCTGATCATAATTTGCGGGAACATGTATTTTCTCCATACTGTTCAAGAGACTGAAAGGCTACATTTACATTACAAGCCTTACTGTTCAATTTCGGTTTTTGACACACTCATGAATGTAAGTGACCTGTATCTGTAAAGTGAACAAATCGGTAACCTGAAACAGCACATTGATTCGTTTATGCACGTCACCATAACAACCTTGACCTGATCGTGTACAGCTGATGGGCTGCTTGTTGTCCTTCTGAGCAAAATGCAATGGATACATGTCCTACTAATGCATGATTTTAGCTCATCTACAGATTCTGGGCATGAAGATAGTCATTTCATATGGGGATAAAATAAGTTTTGACTTGCCATTTCCTATTGTTAAAAAGAAGAGAGAATCCATTAATGAGCATTTGTTTAGGAGGGGAGCAAGCAATAAGCTACTATACTAAAAAAATAAGCTACTAACATTATAGCACTAATGTGCATTTTTCTTGTGAGGACAAAAAACATGAGCTCATGAGCTATACATGATCAGGTCAAGAAGACAACCTGCTTATGCACTTTTGTTGTCTTTGCAGCTACTACTGGCAGTGCTTCACAGCACTAAGTTCATGTGTACAGACAAAAAGTCACATAAATCCAATTCTCATTCAAGTCACATGGGCACAAATCAGATACGTATCTGATCTCAAACCACACACAAAAGTGTGCCCTATCAGATTTGCATATCCACACAGCACTGAAATAAATGTAATGTCACATTATGGCAGAAATGTCACTTCAGCCTGGTAATGTGAATGCAGCCCATAGGTCTACATTTGTGCAGTTTAATTATCCAAGTCTCTGATCAAAATAAATCTTTTCTGCGTTAACAGCAAATGTCCATCAATAGTGTATGCCGTGAGACTTACTGTGTCATTGAGTTCTGAAGGCTGATGCACAGAGAAGTTCTCTGATGATATCAGGTCAAAAGATTGTAAATGCTCACTGTACCGGCACTCGTAGTCTCTGCAAATAAATAAAACAGAGTTGTTCACAAGCAGTATTTGATCAATCATGCTGAATTTTGGAAGTCCTCCCTGCCTGCCCTGCAGAAACAAACATTCCATTTGCATATTCTGTGCCATTTATAGAGACTTTTGATGTACTGAATATGTTTTGGCTATCTGTCAGAGTCAGAGAGGTTTTATTGTCATTTCAGCTACATACAAGTACATATTGAAACGAAACAGCGTTCCTCTAGGATCACGGTGTAACACGGTACAAAAAGTGCAAGACAATACAAAACAGTGCAAATACAACAATATACAAAAAATCCTATAATAAATAACTATTGTCCCTAATCTAAACAAGTAATTAGAACACAGGACTAAAGACAAGTGTTAGTACATGATGGTGAATAGATGGTACAATGGTTCATGAGGTAGTGACATGTTGTACATTAGCAGCGTAAAATTGGCAATGCAGATAAGGTGCCTAAAAAGTAAATAAGGTGCAAGATACAAGTAAGGTGCAGAAATTATTGTGCAGTTCCAGGTGTGCAAAAATGCAAGTAACATAGTCAAAAATGCAAGTAACAGTCAATACAGTTCAGTGTGTGGCAGCAGAAAATGTCCGGAGGAAATTGTTACAGTACTGAGTTTAGGAGTCTGATTGCTTGTGGGATAAAACTGTTACACAGTCTGGTTGTGTTAGTCCGGATGCTGCGGTATCGTCTCCCAGACGGGAGCAGAGTAAAAAGTCCATGTGATGGATGGGTTGGATCGTCCACAATGCTGAGAGCTTTGCGGATGCAGCGGGTGTTAAAAATGTCCGTGAGAGATGGAAGAGCGACCCCGATGATCTTTTCAGCTGTCCTCACTACTCGCTGGAGAGTCTTACGGTCCGACGCAGTACAATTTCCGAACCAGACAGTGATGCAGCCGCTCAGGATGCTCTCGATTGTTCCTCTGTAGAACGTGGTGAGAATGGGGGGTGGCAGATGAGCTTTCCTCAGTCTTCTCAAAAAGTAGAGACGCTGCTGGGCTTTCTTGGTGATGGAACTGGTGTTAAGGGTCCAGGTGAGATTCTCCTCCAGATGAACACCGAGAAATTTGGTGCTCTTGACGATCTCAACAGATGAGCCGTCGATGTGCAGTGGGGAGTGGTCCCTTAGTGTCTTTCTAAAGTCAATGACCATCTCTTTGGTTTTATCCACGTTCAGAGACAGGTTGTTGACTTGGCACCAGTCCGTTAGATGTTGTACCTCCTCTCTGTACGCTGACTCATCGTTGTTGCTGATGAGTCCCACCACAGTTGTGTCGTCTGCAAACTTAACGATGGAATTCGTGCTGTGCATCGCTGTACAGTCGTGCGTAAGCAGAGTAAACAGCAGTGGACTGAGCACACAGCCTTGGGGAGCGCCGGTGCTCAGTGTGGTGGTGCTGGAGGTGGTCTTACCGATCCGGACGGACTGAGGTCTCTCAGTCAAGAAGTCCAGGATCCAGTTGCAGAGAGAGGTGTTCAGGCCCAGCGTGCTCAGCTTTCCAATTAGATGCTGAGGAATGATGGTGTTGAATGCTGAGCTAAAGTCTATAAACAGCATCCTGACGTAAGTGTTCTTTCTGTCCAGGTGTGTAGAAGCCAGGTGAAGTGTAGTGGATATGGCGTCGTCCGTTGAGCGGTTAGGACGGTACGCAAACTGCAGTGGGTCCATGGTGGGAGGCAGTAGTGTCTTAATATGCCTCATGACTAGTTTCTCGAAGCACTTCGTGATGATAGGCGTGAGTGCTACGGGACGATAGTCATTGAAGCATGACACAGATGACTTCTTTGGCACGGGTACGATGGTGGTCGTCTTGAGGCACGTTGGAACGATGGCGCTGCTCAGGGAGATGTTGAAGATGTCAGTGAATACATCTGCCAGCTGGTCTGCACATCCTTTGAGCACTCGGCCAGGAATGTTGTCTGGTCCAGAAGCCTTCCGTGGGTTGACTCTGTGCAGAGTTCTCCTCACGTCCGCTGTGGAGAGACGAAGCACCTGGTCGTCACAAGGTGGGATCGTCTTCCTCGCCAACATGTTGTTCTGCGCCTCGAATCGAGCGTAGAAGTCATTCAGCGCATCTGGAAGGGAGGCATCACTGTCACAGACGGGTGGAGTCGTCCTGTAGTTGGTGATGGCCTGGATGCCCTGCCACAAGCGCCGTGTGTCACCGCTGTTCTGGAAGTGGCTGTGGATGTTCTGGCCGTGTGCGCGCTTTGCTTCTCGGATCGCCCGGGACAGTCTGGCTCTCGCTGTTCTCAGAGCCGGCTGGTCACCTGCTTTAAAAGCGGAGTCTCGGGCCCTCAGCAGTGCACGCACCTCTGGAGTCATCCACGGCTTCTGGTTGGGTCTGGAAGTGATGGTTCTAGTGGTAGTGACGTCCTCAATGCATTTGCTGATGTAGCAGGTCACTGAAGTCGTGTACTCCTCTAGATCAGTGTAATCGCCGTATGTTGCAGCCTCCCTAAACATGTCCCAGTCAGTGCACTCAAAACAGTCCTGAAGAGCAGAGATGGATCCTTCTGGCCAGGTTTTCACCTGTTTCTGTACAGGTCTGGAGCGCCTGATGAGTGCTCTGTATGCTGGAATTAGCATTACAGAGATGTGGTCTGAGTATCCGAGGTGGGGGCGGGGCTCCGCCCGGTACGCACCGGCAATGTTGGTGTAAACATTATCCAGCGTGTTCGCTCCTCTCGTAGCAAAGTCCACATGCTGATGGAATTTAGGGAGAACAGACTTGAGATTTGCATGATTAAAATCCCCAGCGATAATAAACAGTCCGTCTGGATGAGTGTTCTGCAGTTCGCTGATGGCTCTGTAGAGTTCGCTTAATGCTTCCTTCGCGTTCGCGCTGGGTGGGAGATACACCGCGACAATAAGCACACTGGTGAATTCCCGTGGTAAATAAAAAGGTCTGCATCTAACAATAGCAAATTCCACCATCGGAGAACAGTACGCCACAACAAGCACAGAGTCCTTGCACCATTCGGTGTTAATGTAAACACAAACGCCTCCTCCTCGTGTTTTACCGGACTGAGCTGCATTTCTATCGGCGCGATACGATGCTAGCCCGTCTAGCTGAATGGCACTGTCTGGAATGTTGTCGCTAAGCCATGTTTCAGTGAAAATTAAAACACAACAGTCTCTGTACTCACATTGGGTAGTTCGCTGAAGTCTGATACAGTCCAGTTTATTCTCCAGAGAGCATGCATTTGCGAGGAATAACGATGGTAGAGCCGGCCGGCTTGGGTTAGCTTTTAGCCTAGCACGGACCCCGGCTCGCTTTCCACGCTTCTGCTTCCTCGAGCACCGCTTGCGGCGCCCCCTCCCCCGGTCACCTGCTTCAGGTAACTCCGAGGACTGCAGGCCTGGTTCGCGAAGTAGGCAGAGTTCATGCAGAGTACGCCGCAGATCATCTTGGAGGTTGGTTTCTGATTGTTTTCTCAATTGTAGCAGTGTATGGCGGTTGTAAACTGAGTCAAAAGTGGTTTCCATACGTTTATAAACAAAACTGTCCTAAACAAAACTTACAAACTTTTCTGCAAAACAACAAAAAACACCGTTTTTCGACCCCAGAGCGGCCGCTGCGTGTTAACGCGCCGCCATCTTGGTCAACAGAGTTGGTCAAGACCTTGAAAAGGGTTAAGGGTAGAATGAACGGGTTCATGTATCATGAGATGTTAAGCCAAAACCTCCTTCCATCAGTGAGAGCATTGAAGATGGAACGTGGCTGGGTCTTCCAGCATGACGATGATCCCAAACACACCGCTCGGGCAACGAAGGAGTGGCTCCGTAAAAAGCATTTCAAGGTCCTGGCGTGGCCTAGCCAGTCTCCAGACCTCAACCCCATAGAAAATTTGTGGAGTCCATGTTGCCCAGCGACAGCCCCAAAACATCACTGCTCTAGAGGAGATCTGCATGGAGGAATGGGCCAAAATAGCAGCTACAGTGTGTGCAAACCTGGTGAAGACTTACAGGAAACGTTTCACCTCTGTCATTGCCAACAAAGGTCATGTTACAAAGTATTGAGTTGAACTTTTGAGTTGAAATACTTATTTTCCACCATAATTTACAAAAAAATTATTAAAAAAATCCTACAATGTGATTTCCAGCATTCCAGAACCAGCATTGTGATTTTTTTTTTTCTCATTTTGTCTCTCATAGTTGAAGTGTAGCTATGATGAAAATTACAGACCTCTCTCATCTTTCTAAGTAGGAGAACCTGCACAATCAGTGGCTGACTAAATACTTTTTGACCCCACTGTATAAATCAGATGGAGCTAAATCAGGACTATAAGCGTCTCTCAGTCTCTCAGACACGACCAATTCCTCCTCCTCCACCCTCAGCGCTTACAACCAACATATACACGTGAGGAAACTTTCTGAAGATCCCTCGTATGTTGTATATTTTATTAATGCATAAATGTTGCCATTCCAAGAGTTCAAGAGAGGCTTTATTCCTTAGTTTGCTTTGGGATTATTTAATTATAGTATCTATTTCAGCTCTATACAAGCACATACTGAAACGAAACAACGTTCCTCCAGGACCAGGACCAGGACCAGGGTGCAATACGGAACACAAAGTGAAGGATAATACAATAAACACAGTGCAGATAAACAACAGAACAATAAATACTAGAGACATGAATCATCTAAAAGTAATTAAGTGAGACCTACTGTCTGCGTTTCATGCGCAGAAGTTTCTGGAGCTCCTTCAGCTCTTTCTCCAGAGACGGATACTCATACAGGTCGTCCAGAACGTACCGGGACAGCGTCTGCAACGAGAAGAGAACGAATCCCTCAAACTGGTCGTGTAAATGAGGTTAAATCGCTGAGCTAACAGGCATTTCCATGCTGCGCCGGCCTGTGGCTCGTTATCCGTCATTAATAATGTCATCCAGGCCTCGGCTGCGTCCTCGTTTACCTTCATGAAGAGTTTGGTTTGCTCGTCGTCCTGAAGCCGGTCTCGACACAGCAGGATCCACTGGGAGGACAGGTGAAGGACCGTCCGTTTCCTCAGCAGGGTCTCTCGCCCCTCTTCCTTCATCTTGCCTCTCTTATAATAAGTGAACCACGGTGCAGTTAAGGCCTCAAAAATTCTGAACTCAAAAACAAGCAGTCTGAGCGTAGAGAAGCCTGTCTTACACTGACAACTGTTCTCCGAAGCTTTCAGGAAGGTGATTCAGAAGGGCGGAGCAGAGTTCAGTTGAAGACTCACCTTTGCAGTGACTAGTTCATGTAAATGACCAAATATTACACCAAACTCGTACAGATCGTACTACTGCCAGCTTCAGACGATATTACATGGTCTGGGATGCAGGACAGAGTATAAAACATGATACCAACCGACACGGAGCTATTTTTAATAATGCTTCATATTTCAGCAGAGCATTTTAAAAAATGTAAATAAATTGACATTATTGGCATATAATTGTGACTGAATACAAGACGAGCAGCTGAGGGCCCACAGTGATGACCTGGAAGTGATGGGGCATGACCCAGCAACCTTCTGATCACTACTGAGCTCCCACTGAAGTTTTTTTATCTGATCGTGTTTATTAATGAAGGATATTGGCCGAGGATCGCCTGACAGAGATCAGCAGTAGACATGAAGACCGGATACGTCAGCAAGAAATCATCCAGGAGATTCTCTGAAATTAAAGCAAACACACAACACATACACGTCTGTTAGAACAGTAAAAAAATTATAATAAAACCCAGAAAGAAACAGAAATGTGGCATCTAATGATCAGCCAAGACTGTATGGAATGGACAGCTGGAAATCACACCCATATTAGGGACGGTGGGAGTGGGTGGAGATTTGAGCTATCAACTGAAAGATCGAGAATTTAAATCCTAGTTCTGCCATGCAGCAACTGTTGGGCCCTTAAGCAAGGCCCTTAACCAGGGGATAAGCTTAAATATGTGAGGAAAGAAGGTCATTGTACTGAACACATGTATCTGTATATATGACAAAGGCATGTGACGGTGTTTCCTGTGCTTCACCAGTTTGCTGACCTTTTCAAAGCTCCTTAAATGAGACGAACTGTTTGATATAAGGTGGTAAAAGCGACTCAGAACTCAGCGTGACTTATTGTAGTAAAACAGCGAGTGAGGAATGTGATTAATGGAGGAACTTATGAGCAGTAATAATGAAGAG